>NC_081562.1:143158629-143174295 GCF_022355385.1 Mustela nigripes
GACAGATGAATTTTCCCCCTGATTACAACACCCACAAAAGGGCAAAGCAGAGAGAAAATCCACCTTCACTTGGTTTCAAATCAATCTGAAACCCTTTAGGCCTCAGTAGGTGCCCAAGGCACATTCTGCACCCATGTTATTTTTAGTCTATCGCTATTCTTCTGTTACTGGCAGCAAGATTGAAAACTGTCACGACTCTGAGCAAACCTGGTTATTTCAGAATACAGGCTTTCACAGCATTTCCCTCTAATGGCCCAGATTAGAAAAGAAAGGTTGTTTATACGTTTAAAAGGCCAAGGTCTCCTGAACCATCAAAGCAGTGGCTGGTGGTTTTAGAGTAATACAACTTCCTGCTGTGTGTAATGGGTGAGTGCAGATAGACTGTGCTTGAGCTGGGCTGCCACTGGGCACAGATGCTAATTGGCAGTCTGTGAGGGACACTCAAGCAGTGGATGAGCCTTAGCACTTATTTCATTTAGAGTGAAATGTACTGTAAGTAACAAAGGACACATACACCTTCAATGCCTTCTATCTGGAATTTTTTTTTTTTTTTCCAGTGGATGGACTCAGAGATCAAATGCCATTATGTCACTTCCCATTTCTGTACTGACAACCATTTATAATGTTTTAAATAATAATAACAAAATAGTTCTTTGTAATTTGAATTTTGCTCTTTGAAAAGGCTTATTGGAGAGAAAATATGTTGAATTTATTTTATTAATAAAATTTTGCTTCAAGAAACTGTAAACAGGAGAATGCATGTAGTTATCAACAACTCCTCTCACTACCTGATGGCCTTTCTGACATCACAGGCAGCTTGGTGCTTCCTATACAGTCCCTCAACCTCCACACCCTCTGTTTGTCCCCTATGCTCTGTCCACTAGTGAGTAAAGTTCATTACCTGTCTGTATGGTTATTCTATAATCCATGCTCTGCTGATATCCTCACAATGATCATGTGTTAATAATAATCTCATGCTTGCTGGGTAAAATTCAATTACTTTTCTCAGTGCATCAGATGTGCAGATCGTCCTGTGACATTCATGAGAGACTGTTGCCTGAAGAAAGGAGGTAAAACACAGAACAAAATAGGTACTGTCATTAATGCAAATCTTAAACAAGTCATAGAATTAGGTATGCTTTCTGTATGAAGCAAAAGTAGAACTGGAAAAGCTAAGATTAGAAATTAGAGCTGGACTATAAATACAGCCCCACTTATGATATAATTCACCAATAATGATACTGTAATAGTAAAATTATTTGTGGTCATTTGTTTCACATGTAGTACTAATTGATCTTTTTCTATGAAGTGTTTTAGTCTTAAACACTGGCTAAGTCACTCTTTCTGGGCCTCAGTGTATTCATTATTTAATTTTATTCTTTTTAAAGATTTTATTTATTTATTTGACAGAGAGAAAGTGCTCACAAGCAGGGAAAACAGCAGAGGGAGAGGGAGAAGCAGTATCTCCACTGAGCAGGGAGCCCACTGCAGGATCAAACCCAGGACCCTGGGATCATGACTAGAGCCAGAGGCAGTCACTTAACCTACTAAGCCACCCAGGCACCCACCTCAGTGTTTTTATATGTGGGAGAGAGAATGGATTCTAAAGTGCCTTCCAATTAAAACTATAATGATGTTTCTGTGATTTGTGCAGTGTCAAAAATATTCTCCTGGACACCTGGGTGGCTCTGTCGGTTAAGCATCTACCTTTGGCTCAGGTCAAGATCCCAGAGTCCTGGGATTAAGCCTTGCATCAGGCTCCCTGCTCCTTGTGGAGCCTGCTTCGCCCTCTGCCTCTGCCTCTCTCTGTCTCTGTCTCTCATGAATAAATAAATAAAATCTTAAAAAAAATATTCTCCTAATATTGGAGTCTTATTATAAAAGTCAAGACTTAATAATAATACTTGGGACAATGAAACAAAATAATTTAAGAGTCAGTTTCTGTTCTCTCAACAGTTATATAAACCCAGTTAATTACTCCCCTAGTATCACAGACATTTGATCAATTTAAAAAGCTGTTGCTCCACTTATCTCTGCTTTCACATTTAAAAAAAACTGAAGTGCTCACCTCAAATTAAAATTACCTTAAATTCATACATATTTTAAATTAGTCAAATATTTTTTTTTAAGAAAAGGAAGAAGTATGTCAAAAACTTTAGGGATTATTATTGTCATGATTAAATCTATAATGTTTATAAAATGTTAGCACAATTATTACAAGGGTAATACTTTTTTTTCATCATGTTCTGTCTGGGCTTTCTATTCTAAAATTTTAAAATCCAAACTATTCCATTCCTTCCCTGTGTTTCTTTGGGCATTGTAACTCACCAGAAGAGATGTGTGTGTTTAGAAATCATTGATTGTGCCCTACACATGCACAAAACTCATCCTGTCATTTTAAACATCTGCATATCATACTCTAGGTCACTTTGTGTCATGACAAAATCCCAGATCCTTATGATGCTTCCCCTGTACATATAAGATTCCCTGTCATCTCCCATGTACACAAATTGTTCCAGTGTTCCCCAACACTCCCTATCTCCCTATATAAACTTATCTCTCTTATTCACTTAATTTTTTAAAAAGTTCTCTGATTTACTATTCTCATTTCCCTGTGTTTGCACTGACACCAACCACTACAGTCTGACTTAGCCCCTACTCTTCCACTAAAAATGCTCTCAATAAGATCAAAAGAGTGTACAATTGTCTTCTCTAACTCCATCTCTTTTAGCATTTGACACTTTTGACTTTGCTCCCCATGCTCTCAAATGTGAATTTGGTGACACAATTCTCCATTTATTCAGCCTTTACCTTCCTGGACCCTCCTTCTTATTCTCCCCAATACATTTATATCTCAGGGCTGAAGAGAACAAAGACTGATTTCTCAGTTAGGTTGTATAATCATTGTGTTGTCTAATTCTCTTCAGGTAGCCAGCAGTCAGGACAGTCTCTCTGAAGCATGCAGGTCACAGTAGCAGAGGAGAAAGTGAGCCCAGCAAAGAACAAACTGGTTACTAAAGCTTCTGCCATTTCATTTCTACCACATTTCATTGGCCAAAGCTAGTCACATGATTGAGCCTTACTCCCATTGGGCAGGGAAATAAAATCCTCATTCTAAGAGTGAAGGGAAAACAGATAACTGGTGGGGAATTCCATCACATCCAAGCTTTCCTTTTGTCTACTGACTTATTGTTGTTGTTTCCTGCCCTATATCTCCTCTTTTCTTATGTGTATGAGCCTTATGGTAGACTTTATCCACAGTCAGGGTTTGGAATTGTCCTAGAAACTGATAAGTCAAAGTCTACCTACCATTTTCATCTCTTTTCTGAATTTCTGTCACTAGGTCCAAGTGTGCATCCACCCAAGTTTTAGTGATTCAAGGGATAGATAACTCTTAAGGTTTTGTGGAAAGGTGAAAAATTAGGATGAGACTGAGATAGGGACAGGCAGGAGTCCAAAATAACACATGCAAAGGTTCATATGTTTTGTAGGTTTACTTCTTAGTTGAAGTTTAATTACAATATTTGTTTATATGTAAAATTAATAATACTACTAATAATAATTCCTACTTCATAAGATGGTTCTGAGAACTGAATTCATATATGTAAAATGCTAAGAATGATGGTTGGCTTATATAATCATTTTTTTACCCTCAGATTTTTAGCGTAAGAGGAAGTTTAGGTATTATTTATTCTAACCCCCTACTTATACAGATGAGATAAATAAGGTCAAGAAAAATGCAAAGATTGACACAAAGCTGATAGCTAGCTATTGGGTGGACCAGCTCTAGCATTAGGCTTTCCCAATGTTCCACTCATCCACATTACAGGGATATCATATTGTCATTTTTTATGTGAACTATAAAAATTCAAAGATAGGAATGCAAACCGATGTTACCAGTCATAGTACAGATTTTCTTCTGATTGTCTCCATTGCTAGAATCTGACATGTTTCATTATAAGTGCTACTCCACATAAGAGTCATGTGCTGGAAAGTTCGTACTCTCTTGAGAGAAGCCAAGACCTTGTGGCAGGATTTGGTCTATTGGTTTAATTTGGAAAGTTGCACATAACTTTCTGGTATCCCACAAATTAAAGTAGAATTACTATAATTTAGTTCCTAAGAGTACTGTGTGAAATCAAATTATATTGTATTACTATTGCTATAGCTATTCTTAAAAATATTCTTTTTTTTAAACCAATATCAATATGTGGAAAAGTTCAGAACTAGTCAAATACAGCCAAAATTTCTGTTTGTTATAAACAGAGAAGAATGTCTTGAGTGTAATAAGTTGTTTGGGTAAATCTGTTTTTGTCTGCTGTGACCAACTGTCCATTATATCTGTGTCTATTATGGACACAGATGTGTAATTTAAGAGCAGTGGTTTGTGAAGAATGAGGCAAATGCCAAGGTTGGGAGGGAAACCCAAGTTACTCTGTTAACAAAATTCATCTTAAAATAATTTCAATTTTTCAGCAACCTACCAATCTCTGCATACTTGGCTTTGCAATGTTATAAAATCAAAATGCTTTATTCAACTAAAATATATACTTCATAGGAGAAAAAAGACTCCCCCTGTCCAGGAATACTTAATTTAAAAATTCTGTGTTGAGAAGATTTCAGAGATATCTATAGAGACCCAGGCCCAAGAATACAGATCTATTAAATTAATTAACTAAAGATTATAACACAGGAGAAAACCTGTGAGCTTATGAATCTGTCAGCAAATCGGCTAGCAAACTTGCCCAGTTTTAACCCTGGAGGAAAACACTATCTTCATCATATTAGTCAGGAAACAGCACCACAATATTGATACTATCTCTGTTCTCCCAGGCTGTTTTTCATACAAACATCCTTTAAAAGACAGTCTGGGAAAAAGTTGCCTCTGGCAGTATAGAAACACCATGGAGAATTATCATGTCTCTTTTTATTGTTGTGTAGTATTCCATGGAATGGATAAACCACAATATATTTATCCATTCACCAGTAGAGCATTTGCATTATTTGGGGTTTGGCTAATAAAGCTCTTTTAAACATTCCTATATAATGTGTTGTGTGGATATTATGTTTCATTTATCTTACTGAGCATATAGTTGTGGGATTTCTGTGTCATATAATAAATACATATCTAATTTTTTGAGAAAGTTTCAAAATATTCTACAAAGTGGTTAATCATTTTGCACTTTCAGCAGCAAAGTACAAGAGTTTCAATTGTTCTGTATCTAAGTCTGCACATTAATTTAAACCCCTCTCCATATGAGCTAGTATCTTACTGTAGTTTTAATTTGATATTTAAAAAAAATTTTTTTTAAGATTTTTATTTATTTATTTGTCAGGGAAAGTGAGAGAGAGAGAGAGAAAGCAAGCACAAGTGTACAAGCAGGCAGAGGCAGAGAGAGAAGCAGGTTCCCTGCCAAGCAAGGAACCCAATGCGGGATTCGATAGGACCCTGGGTTCATAACCTGATGATGGTTAAGCAGTGGCTTAACTGACTGAGCCACCCAGGCGTCCCTTAATTTGATATTTTTAAGGAATAAAACTGTTGGATCTTTTTTTAAAATTTAATTGAAATTTATTTTTCTCAGTGATCCATAATTTATTGTTATGTTGGATCTTTTTATGTTTAAAAAGGATTTGCCTTTTTTTTTTTTTTACCATCTTTGGTTAAATTTTCATTCAAATCTTTCTTTTTAATACTCTAATTAATTGTCTTCTTAACATTGAGTTGTAATTGTTGACATAGACTCTCTTTGACCAAACCTCAGATAGATTCTTCAGGCCCTCTTTTCACTTTTTGTTTTGTTTTGTTTTGTTTTTGTTTTTCCTTTTAAAAAAATTTTTGTATCTGTTTTAACCATTCGATCTGTTTGAAGAAGAGCTTTCCATGTTTAAAAATTTGGGGAAAAAAGAATCCCTGGGCAACTGGTGCCTAGAATACCAACACCCTGTAGGTCTTGTGTTCATCTAATTGGCCCATCCACCTGGCAGGGGCTCCCACATGCCTCTGGAGAACACAACAGAAAGTGCTGGGAAAGGAAGGAGGGACATGGTTCAGCAGCTGCACCTCCTTGGACTCTTCTCTGTGTATACAAGAGAGGAATAGCACTCCCAGTAGGGCAGCCTCTAGGTGAAGCTCCTTTTTCTCCATGGCCTGCAGTGCCTGGTCCCAAGCCTGTATACTCAGGAGCCCTCCATCTCTATCTATTACCCATGATGCTGGATGTGCTATAGCAGCCTGTTCAGCATGTCCAGCATATGGTCCTTCTCTAGCACAATGTTCTAAGAGTCTGTATTATGCTTCTGCCACTCTTCCACTTTGTCATTTAAGGAACCAATCTTGAAAATTCCCTCCACACTGGGAACCCCATCAGCCATAGTGAGCTCCCTTATGGAATCTCCCAGCAGGAGGCTGTGGTTTTGCCCGGAAGCTGCTGGACTTAGCCAGAGTTCTCACAAACAGAGTTGTTCTTGTTAGTTATCTGTGCACATGAGCTGGCTCTTGAGTCTCTGTAGGAAGCTGTCTTTCTCAAAGTCTGTGTAATTAGACACAGTGTGGATAATGGGGTAGAACACTTTCATCTGTTGGATAATCTCCTCTGGGAGATTGGGATATCACCAAGGTCTGTGGAAAAGATGAAAAGGAAAAAGTTATGTTGGTAGAGATTATTGAGGAATGTCTTGTCTTGAATCCCTCCCTAAGCATTGCATTGGACACTCTAATCACTTGGGCTATCTGAAACTTCTCAATCATCTGCTGGCATGGACAATCATGTGCTTTGGTCCACCAGTCCCTTAGATGAAGTAACTTCTCTATGATGGTGCAGTGTGGGTCAATCTCAGCTGGATAATAGTGGTGAAGGAGCTGCTTAAGCTCATTCCAGTATTGCTCACCGCTGATGATCTTGCTGCTCTCTAGAATGTTGTAAGAAGTCCATCACTTCTTACAAGTCCATTCACTGCATGCAAACCTGCTCAAGTTCATGTCAAAATCAGAAATGACCTGTAAGTGGTCTCCTCCACCCCTGCAGTGGGTGCCAACAATCTCTTACCCCTGTCCAGACTGCCAACATCAGGACCCTGGTCTTCATCAGGATGTCACCTGTCCCAAGACCTGAGAAGCACTGATACCAGCTCTGCACTGGGCCCAGGGAGAGCTCAGGGCAGCTCAGCAGCTCTATGAGGCTGGGATACAAGGGTGGGAGGTGGATGAAGGGAACTCCAGCCTGGTTTAGGGTGCCTTCTGGCCAGGGTGGCATGGAAGGGACAGGTTGGGGCGAGGGGGAGGCTTGGAGAGCCTTGCGGATCTGGGCCTACCTCTGACATTTCATTCTGCCTCACCTCTCTGCCATGGCACTCCTGGCTCTCTTTTTGATTAGGTCTCATCCTTGGACCTTGTCTTCAGCCTTCACCGTCTAGTTGTGGCAAGAATGTTGCTAAATTTGTTAATAGAGAATCCTCTGTCTTTGATATCTGATCACCCTTGATATCTAATCAAATTCCTCATCCTCCATTTTTGATGTCTAAGCCCTTGGATTGCCTTCATCTTGTACAGATGGTCTTAAAGATACAGTCAGTTTAGCAAGAATAAACCTACCCTAGAAATCCCTTCATAAGTGATTTTCTACCCACCAACTCCTCCACCTGCTTGATGTCTATAAGTCCCCAGCTGTCTCTGCTATATTTACATTTGGGCCAAATCTCTCCCAGTTGTGATAGTCCTAACACCATTTGATATAGTTCTGAACGAGTCTTCCTTACTGTTTTAACAAGTAGCAGAATAATATTTTAACAGTGTTTTTTTATGTGTTCTAGATACTGTCCATAATCTATTGTGTATTTTGAAAATATTTTATCCAAGTCTATGCCTGGCATTCTCATTTTTTATAATTGTCTTCTGGAGTACAAAAGTTTTTAGTTCTATTGAAGTTACATTTTATTAATATTTCTTATATACTTCAAGCTCTTTGTTTCTTGTTAGAAATCTTTGCCTAACCCCAAGGTCACAAAGGTATTCTCTTTTTTATATATAGCTTCAGCTCTTACATATAGGTTTATGATAATTCTGCATTTAATTTTCACTTATGTTGTCAGGTAATGTTCAAGATTTTTTGTTTCCTTTTTTTAAATGGATATTTAGTTTCAGAATTTTTTAAAAAATATCTCTTTTATTTATTTGACAGACAGAGATCACAAGTAGGTAGAAAGGCAGGCAGAGAGAAAGAGTGGGGGGGAAGCAGGCTCTCTGCTGAGCCGAGAGTCTGATGCGGGACTCGATCCCAGGACCCTGAGATCATGACCTGAGCCGAAGGCAGAGGCTTTAACTCACTTAGCTATCCAGACACCCTAGTTTCAGCATTATTTATTGAAAAATTTTTCTTTCATGTTTGAAGTGCTTTAATGCCTATGTCAAAAATCAGGTAATTATATCAGTGTGGGTCTATTTTTGGACTTTATATTATTACTCCATTAATCTGTTTATCTTTACATTAGTACCATACCGTCTTGGTAATTGTAGCATTCTAATAAATGTTTTTTTTTTTAAGTTTTTGTTTAAATTCCAGTTAGTTAACACACAGTGTTATACTAGTTTCAGGTGTACTATATAGTGTTTCAACAACTGCATACATCAGTCAGTGCTCATCATGACAAGTGCCCTCCTTAGTCCCCATCACCTATTTCACACATCCCCTTCCCATCTACATTCTGGTAACCATCAGTTCATTCTTTACAGTTAAGAGTCTGTTTCTTGGTCTGCCTCTCTCTCTCTCTCTCTCTCTCTCTCTCTGTTCCCCTTGCTCCTTTGGTTTGTGTCTTAAATTTGAGCAAAATCATATAGTATTTGTCTTTCTCTGACTGACTTATTTCTAGTAAGATTTGATAGCAGGTACCGGAAGTTTTCCAAATTCTCTGTCTCTCTCTGTCTTCTGCTTATTCTAAGTTCATTGAATTTCCACAAAAATATTAAATCAGCTTGTCATATTTCCTAATTGTGATTGTGTTGAAACTATGGAGTTTCAATTTTGGAGAGATTTGACATCTTAGTAAAATTGAGTGCTCTGTTCTGTTAATGTGCTATATCCCTCTATTTAATTAGAACTTCTTTAATTCCTGTCAGGAATGTTTTAAGTTGTCTAGGTATATGTCTTATATAAATTTTGTTTAATCTATATTTAAGCATTTACTTTCTGATTCATCGTAAATAGTATTATTTAACTTCAATTTTTTTCCGATATATGATAATAAATGGATTTTTTGTTACCTGTGACTTTGCTAAACTCATCCTAATAGTTGGTTTGTAGATTTCTTATGCTTTTCTAGACAATAATATTGTCTGCATATAAAGAAGTTTTATATTTTTGTATATTTTTTTGTGGGTGTATGTGTGTTCATTGCCTTATTATACTGTCCTCCAGCACAAATACGAGTGGAGTAGATGGGAATGGACACTCTCACCTTGTCAGTCTTTAGGGTCCAAAGCAAAAGGAACAGTATTTCACTGTTAAGTAAGATGTTAAATGAAGATTTTCTGTTTGTGTCCTTTATCAGTTTATCACATTTTAACATGGATTTTTATGATGAATATGTAAATTTTCTCAAATGCTTTGGTGTAGGTAATAAGATAATCACGTTATTTTATATTATTATTATAATTATTGCAGTGTTTTATTTTTGAATATTAAGCCAATTTTGCATTCCTGGTATAATTTCACACTTTAGTTATGCTATATTATCTATTTTATATATTGCTACATTTAATTTGTTAATACTTTTTGAAGCATTTTTATATTTATGTCTATCATTTTCTTATTATGCCTTTTTTTCTGGTTCTCCTACCAGAGTAATGCTGTCCTCATTAAACAAACTGGGAGATGTTGGCTCCAGTTCTATTTTCTTAAAGAATGTCTATAGGTCTATATACCTTTTTCTTAAATATTTCACTTCAATTGTGAAGCAACCAGAGCTTGGAATTTTCTTTGGGAATATTTTTAACTATGAGTTAAATTTTTTAATAGTTGCAAGGCTTTATCACTACAGAAGTTTTTTTCTGCTTGTCTTTTCTATCAATTACTGAGGGAGGATTATTGAAATCTCAATTATTTGTTTGTTTTCTATGAATCCTATTAGATTTTAATTTTTTTCATCTCTGAAATTTCCATTTGAATCATTTTTAATCTTCCATTAAGAAATTTTTCTTCGTGATCTTTATATTTTCCTTTACATTCTTACGCATACTCATAATATTCTAATAGCTGCTTATTTATTTTATTATTTTATTGAAGTGTAATTAACATACAGTGTTATATTAGTTTCAGGTGTACAATATGATGATTCGGCAATTCTATGCATTTGTCAGTGATTATCAAGATGACAGTATTCTTAATCTTCTTTATCTATTTCACCCATCCTCATACTAACCCCCCTCTGGTACCTACTGGTTTGTTTTCTGTATTTAAGAGTCTGTTTTTTTGTTTGTCTGTTTTTTCCTTTTTTTAAATTTGTTTTGTTTTTTAAATTTCACATATGAAATGAAACTGCATGGTATTTGTCTTTTTCTAACTGTCTTATTTCACTTAGCATTATACTCTGTAGGTCCATCCATGCATTTGCAAATAGCAAGGCAATTCTTTTTTATGGCTAAGTAATATTCCAGCATATGCATATCTATCTATATATATTTATATCTATATCCAGCACATTTTCTTTATTCATCTGTGGATAGACACATGGGTTGCTTTCATATATTATCTTGTAATTACACTGTTTCTTCTTTTTGTGTCTGTTACTATTGATTACTTTTTCTCTTATTATTTCTCTTATTTCTGCTTCTTTGGTAAGTTTCTAGTGATTACCAGATATCATAAATTTATATGTTGAGTGCCAGAGTTTGTTTCATTCCACTAAGAAATGTTGAAATTTGTACTAGCATGCAGTTACTTGCATATAATATCAATTCTGTTAAGTTTACTTATTATTTTAAGTGTGGCATGTACATAGCTCTTGGGCTAACTTTCTCCACTATAATGATGACAGCCTTTTGAGGAGTTTGTCTAATGCCCCACATATGATGAGGTCTCATACTTTGGCTGAAGAAACACAAATTGTTCCCATCCTTGTGTTACTCTGAGAATTGTTCAGTTGATTATTTTATGGATGTTCTTTCCAAGCTTATGGAGATTCCAGATATTGACTTAAGTCAACACTCAAACACAGAGGATTCCTCAGCCAATGTCTGGAATTCTGTGTGTATATGTATGTGCATGTGCATGTATGTCCCTATTTTTTTTTCTCAAAATTGTTTTAATCCTTGTTATGTATAATACACCCTGATATTTTCAATTCTGTTTTCTGTTTTTTTTTAATTTATTTTTTTCAGTGATCCAAAATTCAATGTTTATGCACCACACCCAGTGCTCCATGCAATATGTGACCTTCTTATTTTCTAGTATTCTGTCTCGAAATTTCTAGCTGCCCCAGTTTCACTGAACTGTGTCTCTCTCTGCAACTCAACCAAACATCCCATCTCTATTTGGGTTCTCCCTCTCTGCCTTTCAGCCTGAAAACTACCTTTAGGAAGGAAGCTTGTCCACTTGTTTCTTTTCCTCCTGTGCTGTATGATGTCCAATGCCTATCCATTTTTTTTTTCATAATAGTTAAGCTTCTTTATTTACAAATTCTATTTTGTAATTCACATACTTGCTAAAATATATTTGTAATCCCAAAATTGTCATTAACAGTGTTTTTGTACCATTTGCAGCCATACATAGGATAGGGGAAAGTTTGAGCTGTCCAACATGCATTTTCCTGCTGAAGACCAAGAGTATGCTCTGCCTTCTTGTTTCAATTCTCACACTCATAGCAAGGGTTCTTTTCCTGGTCTGTTTGGTTCACATTTTTTTTTTTTTTTGCATTTGTCTGTGTGTGTGTGTGTGAATGAGTGGTTTGGATGGTGATTTCACTGCTTAAAATGGCCCTTGAGCATGGTGTTGAAACACTATCTAGTGTTTCTAGAAAGAGGAAGCCTGTGATGTGTCTTAGGGAGAAAATATATTGGTTAGATAAGCCTCATTCAGACAAGAGTTATACAGCTATTGACCATGAGTTCAAGGCTAATGAATCAAAGAATATATGAAATAAGGTATTTTGAAACAGAAACATACATAACACTAAATCTCCTACTGATGGGTTGATGAAACTGTTTGTAACCAGTGTCTCTGATCTAATTCCTTCTTCATTTAGAACATACAGATACATTCATCTCTGCCCTAAGTGAATATATACATATACATATATACATATATATCAGAAAAGTAAATTTTAAAGAAAAATATGCATTTAACATTTCAGACAAGACCTCTTTCTCTCTCCCCCCAACCAAATAATTAACACTAAGTAACTTCTTGATAACATGCAATCATTGTTTCTATTTCCAAATGTGCACTAGACATGTTGTTATATTACTAATTTCTTGACACATCAGTAATTAGATTCTAAACTGGGCACTTCTTGTATCTATTATCAAACTCAATAATGGTCACAATCTCCAGACATCCCTACATTAATAATTGCTTATATTTAGGTGTGTCTGTGTAACTGGAAGTTTGTCTACTTTGCCTTCTTGAGAACTGGGTCTTGTATTTACAAAACTATAGTTTTCTCCTAACATCTAGCAAAGAGCTACTCATTTAATGGGTAGTACTTATACACCCCCAACTCATTCATACATGTATACTGTGCCACATTCTTAAAAGGCCTGTAAAACTGATGTGTGTGTATGTATTTAAATCAGGGATAACCTTATATGCCTATAGAATACAGGTACAAAACATACTATTTTGTGAGAGGAACCCCTTCCACACAATCTGAAATCCTACTATTAATCATTCACCTATTTGAATTAGTTAAGTATGCTGTATAAAAAAAGTTAACTAACTAAATAGCTATTGATTATGTCCAGACTTTGCAACTTAGCAGTATAACAAATACAGTTTGTGGTAATTACACATTTTAATTTATAAGGAGGGCTCTGTGTTCAAAGAGTCAGTTTTTAAAATAAACCATTTAGAGGTAGGAGGGAAGATGGCAAGAGTAGGGGACCTCATTTCATCTGCTCCCTAGAGTTCGGCTAGATATCTGTCAAATAATTCTGAACACCTGTGAATTTAGGCTGAGATCTAGGGAAATAATGGTGCAACTCTATAAATAAGCAATCACTTTTTGCAAGGTAGGAGGTGCAGAGAAGTGAGTGAATCTAAGGGGATATATTGGAAGATATACAGCAGGTGGGAAGGAGCCTCTGGAAGACAGCTACCAGAAAGTATATACACCAGAGTGCAAAATCAGAACTTTTAGAAGTTTGCTTCTGTAAGGAATGACCCTCCCTGAAGGGTCCTCAGGTGGTGAAGTGGGGCAGAACCCTAGGTAGGACACTGTAGTCTCAGGATCCCCAGGGTCATGGAAAGAATGGGAGAGGCTGACTTGGCAGAGTTCCCCACTGGAGCAAGGAAACTGGCTACAATCAGCGAGGCCAAAAGTGGGCTCTCAGCTCAGTTGCCATCGTCAATGATCTACAGTACTATCCCAGGACCACTTTCTGAGCTGGTTTGCTGCAGAAGGCAGAAACTCAGTAATCCTCATGCTTCCCCAGGGAGGATCTGTGCAGTGTGCACTATAGGAGCCTGTAGGGTTTGGTGAACAGAAAAGTGATTGACTGCTGGGGCCCCTGGGTGGCTTAGTCATTAAGCCTCTGCCTTCAGCTCAGGTCATGATCCCAGGGTCCTGGGCTTGAACCTTGCATTGGGTTCTCTGCTTGGTAGGGAGCCTGCTTCCCCCTCTCTCTCTGCCTATCTCTCTGCCTACTTGTGATCTCTCTCTCTCTCTCTCTCTCTCTGTCAAATAAATAAATAAAAGCTTTAAAAAATGATTGGGGGGTGCCTAGGTGGCTCAGTGGGTTAAAACCTCTGCCTTTGGCTCAGATCATGATCCCAGGGTCCTAGGATCAAGCCCCACATCGGGCTTTCTGCTCAGCAGGGAGCCTCCCCACCAACCACCTACTTGTGATTTCTGTCTGTCAAATAAAAAAATAAAATCTTAAAAAAAAATGATTGACTGCTTTTCCCTGAGGATTCACTGAAGAGTTGGGGCCTCAATCTTTCATTTCCAGGGCTGGAGATCAGGGGGCTGCCATTTTAATTTTTTCTTTCTTTTATTTCTTTTCTTTTCTTTTCTTTTCTTTTCTTTTCTTTTCTTTTCTTTTCTTTTCAGATCCTCTAAAGCATCACAGAAATCCTTCAGTGGACAAAAGCTACATAGAGCAACCCAAAGCAGCTTACACTGAGCCTGGTTCCATGGAGGGGATAGTGCACTCCACCCAGACAAAGACACCTGAGAATCAGTGTAGCAGGTCTCTTTCCAGAAGACCAGCAAGAACATCAAGGTAATAACAATTTATGGATCACATAGAACTGAAAAGCTGCAGCACTAGGGGAAAAGAGTATATAGAAATAGAGGCTATTTCCTCCTGATTTTTTTGTCTTTCAATTTAAAATTTTCTTTTTCATTTTTTTCTTTTTAATTAGCTTCTTATTTTATCAACCCATTTTAAGTCTTTTCTTAATTTTAATTTTTACATTTACATTTTATAGATATATTCTTCATTTTTGGCTTCCTTTTATTGTGTTCACTTTTATTTTTGTGTACATATGAATTTTACTTTCTTTTTTTTTTTTTTTTTTTTTTTTTTTTTTTTTTTTTTTTTTTTTCAGAGAGAGATCTCAAGTAGGCAGAGAGGCAGGCAGAGAGAGAGAGGAGGAAGCAGGCTCCCTGCTGAGCAGAGAGCCCGATGCGGGACTCGATCCCAGGACTCTGAGATCATGACCTGAGCCGAAGGCAGCGGCTTAACCCACTGAGCCACCCAGGCACCCTGAATTTTACTTTCTTTACAATTTTGGGATCAAGGGTCTTCTAATAAAGACCAAAATACATCCAAAGCCAAGAGCATTATCCTGTTCTACCTGTTTAATTGTATTCTCTCTTCCCCCTCCTTTTTTTTTTCTTTTTTTGGTTTCTGTTCTCTTCTCATTTGTCTAGGGTATATTTCTCTGGGGTTGTGGTTAATTTATTTTATTCTTTTTTGTCCTCTCATTCATCTATTATTTCCTGGAGAAAATGACCAGAAGGAAGAATTCCCAGGAAAAAGAACAAGAGATAGTACTCACTGTCAGAAACATAATAAATATCAGTATTAGTAAAATTTCTGAGCTAGAATTCAGAACAACAATTATAAAGATACTATCTGAGCTTGAAAAAAAAAGCATAAAAGACATTAGAAAATCCCTTTCTGAAGAAATAAAAGAACTAAGATCTAATCAGGTTGAAATCAGAAAGGTTATAGCTAAGATGCAATCAACAATGGAGGTTCTTATTTCTAGGCTAAATGAGGCAGAAGAAAGAATAAGTAGATAAGGATAATTTTATTTATTTATATATTTATTATTTACTTATTTAGATAAGTTTTCCAAGGTAAAATTTTGGGGAACAAAGAAAATGAGCAGAAGAAAGATAAACAATTACTGGATCATAAGAGGAAGATTAAAAAAATCAGTGATATCATACTCAAAGAGTCTGTCCAACAAAAAGATTTAACAATTTTAAATATCTATGCCCCCA
>NC_081562.1:143184295-143263955 GCF_022355385.1 Mustela nigripes
TAAATTCTCAGTGTGGGTGAGGAAGTTTGTTTTGATTCTTCCTGGATATATCTTGATATCTTTGTTAAAGGAGTCAACTTTCCTGAGATAAGGGGGGATTAGGAATTTGTTTACCTATAGGGGTGGCATTGATTGGGGAAAAGGGATTACCTTGAAGTTTAACTCTATATGAATATTAGAAAATAAAAATTAAAAAAAGGAATAAACTAAACTAAACTAAAATTAAAAAAAAAGAAATTTAAAAAATAGAAAGGCAAAAGAAAAACACAGGTGTATGTATCAAAAAGTTCAGGTTAGAAGGTTATTATGGAATTTGATGTACTGGACATCTCACTGTGATGGTAAATAGGTTAAAAATTATCTATATAATGATAAAAAATTAACTATATTAAAAAAATGAGTCAGAATAGTGGGATCGAATTAATAATAAAAATTTTCCTATGAAGTAGTGGTGGTTATTCTCTTTTCATCTTTTTTTTTTTTTTAATTTTTCCTTTCCTGGTTGGTTTTCTGGGGGAGGGGCCTGCCGCGTGGGTTTTCAGTCCCTGAAGTTCTCTCAGCTAAGTCTTCCCGCCCGCCTCAAGGAGGTGGGCTCTGAGGAAACTGGCTTTTTTAGGCTTTTGTTCTCTGGAGGTTTTTATATTTGTTCACTTTTGTTTTTCTCTTCCGCCTTGACCGCTTTTGATGGTTTTTGTAGGTTTAGAGGAAAGCAAACTGCACCATGACCTCCCTCTCAGAGAGAAGCCTCAGTCCAGCTGCAGAGCCCATATAACCCCCCCGCTTGGCAGCTGGCAGAGCAGGTTCCCAGTTCCCAGTCGCGGTCCCTGGGGACTCAGGATTTTTTGCTTGTACCTAAAACCAGGGCAGCGGCGGCTATCTCGGCAGCTCCAGATGGCCAGAGAAGTTCCAAGCAGTGATCACACACTGAGATTTTCCCCCTGGCCGGGGCTGGGAGTGCCTGGTCTTTCAGGTCCAATAGCACCCAACTGGCGTTTGTGTGCACCTCTCTCAGGCGAGGGCATGAGGCACGACTTGGACTCTGATGGCAGGGCAGGGCACTTGCATGGGGACTGCAAAAAGGCTGTGCTTCTGTTGGCTGGCGAGGCTCCCAGCCCCTCACGGGAGCTGGGCGCCACGCACTCTCAAGCGCACCAGTGGTTCAGGGAGGGAGACCTGGTTTCTCTGCCGCACTCTCTCTGGCTCTGCGCCAGGGGTGGCTGTCCTGGGTCTGGGGACTTAAGTCCCAACCATAACACCCTGATTCCCGCAATTCCCGCCCCCCACCGTGATCCTTTGCTCTTTTTGAGTGCTTTCTACCAGACTCCCGAGTTAAGGCTGGTCCCCAGGTGCAGGGCACTCTCGTATTGGGATATTACTTTCCAATGGGTCGCCTCTGGTGGCTCCCTCCCACTTTGATTTATCTTCAGATATCAGTCCGACTTTTCCACTCCGCTTTACCTGCCCACTGGCGTCTTCTGCTCCAGTAGAGATCCAGATGTGTATAATTCTGATCTCAGGCTGATTTTGTGGGTGATTGGAGATCTTTGGAAGGTTTAATCAGCTCACTTGAGGGTGCAGGTTGAACGGGGGCCTCCTCCTACTTCCCTGCCATCTTGTCTCCAGACTTTATCAAGATAAAAACTTCTCCACAACAAAGGAAACAATTGACAAAACTAAAAGCCAGTCTCTGGAATGGGAGTGGATATTTGATAATGATGTATCAGATAAAACACTGGTATCCAAAATCTATAAGGAACTTACAAACTCAACACCTAAAAAACTAAAAATCCAGTCAAGAAATGCTCAAAAGACATGAATAGACATTTCTCCAAAGAAGACATACAAATGACCAAGAAATGTATGAAAAATGCTCCACATCCCTTGGCATCAGGAAAATACAAATCAGTGAGATACCACTTCACACCAGTCAGAATGGCTAAAATTAACAAGTCAGGAAACATCAAATGTTGGTGAGGATGTGGAAAATGGGGAACCCTCTTACAATGTTGCTAGGAATGTAAGCTAGTGCAGCCACTCTGGAAAACAGTATGGAGGTTTCTCAGGAAGTTAAAAATAGAACTATATATTACCCAGCATTGCACTATTAGGTATTTACCCCAAAGATAAAGATTTATTGATCTGAAGGGGCACATGTTTTCAATGTTCATAGCAGCAATGTCCACAATAGCCAAAGTATAGAAAAAGCCCAGATGTCTATCGACAGATGAATGAATAAAGATGTGAGAAAAATACATAAATCACTCAACCATCAGAAAGGGTGAATACCATTTACAGTGATGTGGATGGGACTGGAGGGTATTATATTGAGCAAAATAAGTCAATTGGAGAAAGAAAATTGTTACATGGTTTCACCTACATGTAGAGTGTAAGAAACAGCACAGAGGATCACAGGAGAAGGGAGGAAAATGGAATGGATGAAATCAGAGAGGGAGAAAAACTATGAGAGACTCTTAACTATTAGAAACAAACTGAGGGTTGCTGGAGGGAATGTGGGTGATGGGCATTAAGAAGGGTACATGATGTGATAAGCAATGTGTGGTGTGTGCAACCGATAATTTATTGAACACTACTTAGCTAATTAAATTTAATAACAAATAAAATAAATGATTTAGTAGGTGATTTATTTCAGCGTTTGCTTCAGAAAATAAAGTTGTCCTATGCTCTGCAAAGTCCTCAAGGAATTACAATAGTCACTTCCCTTTTAAAAGTATAAAATGCAATTGAATATGCTGAGGAAACTAAATTTGAATGTAGAGATAAATAGCAAGAGTGGATTGCTAAAATGAGAGGAGGCACTGTAAGGACACCCAGATGACCAAGGATTCAGAAAGGCAGTAGGTATAAGGATGAGGTGAGGCCATAAAAAGAAACAACAATTTTGAAAGGCATCTAGAAAGGCCATAATTATATTTTTACTAGAACCAAGCCACGTATATAATTGTCAAAATAAACTGAGAGGTCCCATTTTTGCCTCTTCACACATCTGACAATGGAAATCAATTTTATAACACTTTCTCCTCATTAAACAATGTCCAGGAAATTCTGAAATATGGTATTGGAAACTTGCTTAATATTTTGTTGGCTTCATGCTTTGTGTTGATAAAGTCTATCAGCTACAAGACTTATGTATCCTTTACCAAAAGTATGCTGAGCTTATGTGATTCCTTGATCATGTCTTGTCTCTCTTGTGGTATTGGAATATACCTACAGAAAGAAACAGGGTACTCTATACAGCTTTATTTACTTGAGCATAAAAGACATTACAGTAACTTTGTGGTATTTTTAAATGCCCTGAATTTAAACATCCTAAATGAGCACCTCAGATTCCTGGTTTAGGTGTGGCCTGAAATAAAGCCTCTCGCCCATCTGATTTTATGCTTTCTCAGTACCCTCAGAGATAAGCTACATAACTGGTGATAGCAGCGATTGCTGCTAGAATAAGTGAATTTAGTTGATAAATATTTAGTTGAAAAAATTTAGTTGAAAATAGTTGATAAAAATTGCTGCTAGAATAAGTGAATTTAGTTGATAAATATTCCCAGCATATAGGCAATATACTGAGAGGATTTCTATTTAGAACAAAATTGCACTGCAGCCTAATTTTGTAACTGATTGAAGGCATGAACTTGAGGAAGTCCATGACTGTTCTTTGAAAACTGTTACTACCTTTTCAGTTAGTCCACCTCTTTTCAATTCCACTGTTCTACTCTACTAACCATAATACTTTTTTTACCCAGATTAACATGGTAATCTCTTAACTGATTTCCCACCTTCTGTCTTCTGACCCATTTGTTTTCCAGGTAGAAGTCAGAATGATTTCTCTAGCACTTGTTTATGTTTATCTTCCCTTTGATAAAGGCTAACCAAATCATGATCTGATTCCTGCTTAGGTCTTCTGTCACATCTGCAGACACTTCCTCCTCATCAACAGGTTCCAGATAAGCTCATTTTTTAGTTTCAGATCTGAACTCCTTCTTGAAATCTAGAATTATACATTTTTAAAAAAATACTTTATTTATTTATTTGACACAGAGAGAGATCACAAGTAGGCAGAGAGACAGGCAAAGAGAGAGAGAGAGAGAAGCAGGCTCCCTGTCGAGCAGAGAGCCCAATGCGGGGCTCAATCCCAGGACCCTGGGATCATGACCTGAGCCGAAGGCAGAGGCTTTAACCCACTGAGCCACCCAGGCGCCCCTAGAACTATATTTTTAAATATCCGCTGGATATTTCTTCCTTGAACTCTTACAAGCATTTTCTTTTTATTCTTTTATTTTATTGTATTTTTTTAAAAAACTGTGGTAAGAACCATTATCCACCCTCTTAATAAAGTTTTAGATCCATAGGCAACTTCCCCCCACTCCCATAAGCATCTTAAACTTACATAGTCTAAAACTGAAGTTTTTAAAAGTTTTCTCACCAGATCATTCTATTTCTATCTGTACTATTAATTCATCCAGTGAGTTTCTAAAGCTAGGACTTCAAACTGAGTTTTGAAAACACTTCTCCACCTGAGCAACCATTAACTTCTCTCAATTCCCCCCAAAAGAGTCTTGGTTCAATTTTTCTCTCACATTATTTTAGAATTTCTGTTTTTACATCTATCTCAGTATTCTTTTGTAGGCTCTTTGAAGTCAGGATCTATCAGGCACTTAGATCTATCCCTGACACTAGTGTAAACTCCATCAACAGTTGTTGAATGGCTCCATATAAAGGAAAGGCTTGGTAGCACTCATTCTGGTCTATGTGATTTATTAGTTACTAATGTACCTTTTTTATGGGATATGAACCATATAAGGACAAGCTCTTCTCTGACTCAAGCTTGTTCTTACCACAGAGCAGATGGTCCAGCAATGTTTTAAATGATAAAGAGATTTGGAATCTCCTAATCATAGATTATTATATTAGTACTTAACTAAAACATATAAAAATCTTTTTCTTATATATGAAGCAATAAGCTTTGAGATTCCATCATCAATAACAGCCAAAAAACCAAATTTTTAAAATTCATAATACAAAGAAACACCTATATTGTCAACTAAAGAACTTTTAGAAAATAACATTCATTTTATAATCATATTTTATAAAACTGAACACATATTTATATGTATAGAGATATTTTAATGTCTGGTCTTAAAGCATTGGCAATGAGTATTTCTTTGTTGTATAATTTTATCTTGTGTTTTTTGGGGGTACATTTCTTTATTTTAAATATTTCTTATAGTGAATATATATTGATTTCCATGACCAATAATTCTATTAAAATATATATTATATCCTGTATTTAGTAATGTACTTGCCAAATTTTTGAAAGATCTCTTTTGTCCATTACTCCTTGTAATGTAAAAGAGGTAGAGTTGATGATTATCCAATATTTTAAGCAGTGTTCTTTCATCAAAAGTGTGAATGTATTGCAGTTTAACAGTTAGCAGAGTAAAAGATGAAGTTGGAAATTGAGTGTTGCATGTGAGTGGCACAGAAGATAGGTGAGTATGTGTTTGAGTTCTGATGGGTGCATTTGTAATGCATAAAAGAGTGAGAATGAAGGAAAGTAAAAGTGTTGACAAGTGTTTTTCCTTTTCTGAAATTCCAGTGATGCTGACACCCTTGTCTGAACAAATAACACTTGTATTCAAAACAGAAAAGAGAAGAAAAATAGACCAAATTTGTTTGGCTAAAATAAATCAACTTATAAGATAGGGTAGAGATCTATCAATATCATGGAATTTCTTTCTCCTTCTCTCTCTACACAAAAATTGGCTTAATGAAAAGGACATAAAATTTTGACCTAAAGGGTCAGATAAATCTGAAAAGGTACATGCATTATATATACATACAACTAAAATGAAGATTTTTAAACACAGATTACTATTTTTAGTAAGAATGAAATTTGTGCTTGAAAATATGTCAGTATAAATATATATGGAACAAGTTATAAACTACTTTGAAATTTTCTGACAGTAACAGAAGATAGAAGTAGAGACTCACCAGAAATTATACCCATCAAATTAATAACCAAGGATTAACCACTGAGTTAGGAAACATGCCCAAGCTATGAGAGAGAGTGTTAGTCATAGGAGTGGTACTTTCTATCTTCTTCTCTTCTCTGGTAATCCCTCTCTAATCAAGATTATTTAATTTCTCATGGCTATTAAGTTTCAGTTTAAATTGTTTTGGTTAACAGTGTGATTTTTAAAAAAATAATAAATTGTGCTCTTTCATAAGAAAAATCTTGCCTAGTTTCCTGTATAACTTTGGTAAAATGTCAATATAAAGCATGATATTAAAGTCCCCCTACTTCTAGCACAGTTGTTTTTGCTGAATTTAGTGGGAGCCCAGGAATTGAAGAGAACTTTCCATGTCCTCATGTGGTATTTTCTTTGTGAGAAGCCTAAACAAGAAATACCTATGTTTAGTAACAAGAAGAGTCACAAATTCTCCTTACAAATTAAATTATTCTATTGAGTTTAAACTGTATAACAGACATTTCCCTTTTCTTTTGGACTCTCAAACTTGCAGCCAAATGTTAGCCTATTCTTGGTGCTGCTAAATGTTTCACAACTAGCTCTCTGGGGAAAACAGAAAAGTTCTGCTTTGTGGTATTTACCAATTTCTGAGGTGTAAACTCTTCCACTAAAGCTGATTTCAAGCTACCAATGTGATGTTACAATGGTGGAACTGAGAAAGTATGTGCTCAGCTGGCTTTTAAGCTGGTATGAACTGGGGCACCTGGGTGGCTCAGTGGGTTAAGCCTTTGCCTTTGGCTCAGGTCATGATCCCAGGGTCCTGGAAACGAGCCCTGCATCAGGTTCTCTGCTCAGCAGGGAGCCTGCTTCCTCCTCTCTCTCTGTGTCTACTTGTGATCTCTGTCTGTCAAATAAATAAATAAAATCTTAAAAAAAAAAAATAGACTGGTATGAACTAGCTCCAGTGTACTGCTGAGCCTACCCATTATATTTATGCTCTAATCATATACTATTTACGCATTTTCGTAGCTCTCTTTTTTCTTACCCTTGTTTTCTTTTGTTTCTGTTCATGTTTTGCTCACCACATTTTTATCACAAAATTAAACAACTTGCAATTCTTTCTGGTATAAGAAAAAATAAAATAAATAAACACCAACTGACCCATTAGTGGGAAGACGCATTTAAGATGTAACTTTTGTGATACCTGCCAAATCTAGCTTTCATTAACAAAATGACTGGAAGATAATTGTTACCATAATAGATTCTCTAGAACTTTTCTACAGGCCTTTCTTCAAAAAGAACAATGCAATATTAATTAAGTACATCACTCTGGATTTTAGCTTTTTTATCTTGCAAAAGTCCTCCGAGTGAGAAAGGGAAGATACTACTGTCCTCACTGTATGGATGAAAAAGCTTCAAAAGTCTAAATATGTTACTTGAAATCATACAATCTATAAGTAGCAGAAACTTCAGTCCTGTTTTTATTCCATTAACACTCTAAAGAACAAACCACAATTCCTACTATTTTCTCCTGGGATATCAGGGTATACTAGATACTATTTTCAATGGTAGTTTTCATGGTAAATGAAAACATATATTGCTGCTAAGTTCTAAACATTACTAGGATTTTGAGCCCTAAAGATAATAATGATGTACTTAATTTTTAAATTCCCATGTATACTGTTGCTTTTCAATTATAAAATAATTGCTTTGAGGAGATTCATAATGCTAAGGGTCCTGTTGTGGGACAGTTTTTCAAGGAAATTACTGCCAACATAGTTGATAACTGAATAGTGAGAAAGTTTGTCTGTTATCTTCTAAAGGGCTAATAAATTCTGCATAACTCATTTGAGCTGTGGAATCTGTATATGAAACATAGTAATTAAAGGTAGGAGAGTATACAGATAGAACATCTTGAGTTAGTTACATCTTAACAAAAACCAAATTTAAGTGTTCTCTTTTTTAAAAGATTTTATTTATTTATTTGACAGAGATCACAAGTAGACAGAGAGGCAGGCAGAGAGACGGGGGAAGCAGGCTCCCTGATGAGCAGAGAGCTCGATATGGGGCTCGATCTCAAGACCCTGAGATCATGACCTGAGCCGAAGGCAGAGGCTTAACCCACTGAGCCACCCAGTCACCCCTAAGTGTTCTCTATTGGGGACTCAGAAGAATTTTGTGCAGCAGTGACTTACTCACCCACCTTCCAGGCCATTACAGCCTAATGGCCAGAGAACTACTGGGATGTAAGCTGCAGAACTGCATTTTCAAGTGTGCTTACAGCACCAGTATTGATTGCTTGATTCTGTCCAACTACCCCTTGCAATAAACAACCCAGCTAGAGTCTGCACTGCTGGGAAGCAGTGATGCATTATTTAACAGTAACTAATCAATATAAAACAAGCCTCCCCTTTGTTACAGCAGTACTATTGATAGACTGCTTCTCCATTTTAATTTTTTATTATTTTGCATTGATTTCTGAAACTCAGTTCTGTATCTTACTTTTCTTCCATCAGTATCTGTGAGCTAAGCCCTACCTGACTAGAAATCTAATATCCTTTTTGAATCACAAATTACCCAGCTTCATTAAGAAACAATTAGTTGAGAGTTTTAAAAAAATCATTCAACTTTGCTCTAATCAAATTTAATGAGTGTGACACATTAAGTACAGGATTTTGGGGAGGATACATACAGAAAAAAATCTAAAAGACAAGATTTTTGCTGTTGTATATGTTTTAGGGAGCAAGCTCTCAAAATCTTCCATTTAACCTGGGTGAATAGGGGTTTGTCTTCTAAACCCTGCTCTATCTATGGAAGAATAGGGTCCTTAGTTCTGTTCTTTAATTTCTTTCTTTCTTTCTTTCTTTCTTTCTTTCTTTCTTTCTTTCTTTCTTTCTTTTTCTTTCTTTCTTTCTTTCTTTCTTTCTTTCTCCTTCCTTCCTTCCTTCTTTCCTTCCTTCCTTCCTTCCTTCCTTCCTCCTTCAGGGGTTTGTCTTCTAAACCCTGCTCTATCTATGGAAGAATAGGGTCCTTAGTTCTGTTCTTTAATTTCTTTCTTTCTTTCTTATTTTCTTTCTTTCTTTCTTTCTTTCTTTCTTTCTTTCTTTCTTTCTTTCTTTTTCTTTCTTTCTCCTTCCTTCCTTCCTTCTTTCCTTCCTTCCTTCCTTCCTTCCTTCCTTCCTTCCTTCCTTCCTCCTTCACCTCTTCCCTCCTTCTCCCCCTTTCTTTCTCTCCCCTCCACCATCCCCCTCCCTCCCTCCCTTCTTTTCTCTTTCTTTTCCTTCCTTCCTTCCTTCCTTCCTTCCTTTTTTTTTTTCCCTTTCTTTCTTCTTTCTTTTTAAATCTTAGCTGAATTTATTGCCTATAACAAAAAATCAATGGCAGCTACTTTGGTCATTGTTGCACCTGAGTGCTAATCCCTAATCAGCCAAACATAAAAGATCTAATCCTCTGTCTGTTTAAACAGTGTGAGAGAGGAAGGAAGTCAGGTGTGAGCAGGCACACAGATAGTGTAGATGTATGTAGCTATGTGAATTGGGCTTAAAATAAGCAGAGAGATGCCAGCTGATCTGTTCATTTGATAAAATGTTTTTAGTTACCATTTTTGGCCTATTATAAAACAATGACAAAATACAACTGGGCTTCAAGATAATTTATAGAAGTTTAAAATTTATGTACTAAAGATATTTCTTTGGTTAGTTATGCTCATCAATAAGCATTTGTTGTTTAATATGTATTTTGCTAATGACAAAAGAAATTCAAAATCTGGAAAAAATTAAAAAGTACATGAGTAGAAAGAAAATACTAACTGACCTGTACTTCTACTTACCTAATAACAACTTTTAAGTTGTTCAAACTTTGGTGTATACAGCCAGCAACTCATTCTCTCTTTTTCTCCCCATATATAATTAACTTATGTTACCTAAAGTGTAAATTATACAGAATATCATGTCTAGTCTCTATGTAATTTTGTGCAATGTAACAGAGGCCAGGTTAAATTATTTTACTAATGTTTTATTTTTGTCATTATTATTTTAAAAGACACATTAGCATGACATATTGTACTAATATTAAATTGCATGTTTGCTCTAAGTGTTAAATTACCGTTAATTTGATAAGGGACACAGGGTTGCCAGTATTTATTCACCATTACAAGGTCAAGAATCCAAAGCCAAATTATTAATACAAGGAGTAAAAACAAACCAGGATTGGGAATATTAGCTCTGGATAATTGGGAGCAGTAAAATAGGAGATTAGAAACAAAAGAACTCATGGAACTAGGATGTTCAGGCTCACAAATCAAAATAAGCTATAAAAAGAGAATTAAAAAGTCCCTCAGAAAGGGAAAAGATCTAAGTGTACATTTCCAGTTATATTTATGGCATCTCCATCCTAATTTTCCTTCAGCAATATTCAACATATATTGAGCACTAACAATATGCGCAGCATCAGAGGTAGCTGCTAGAAATCTGACAGCCAACTTTAAGTGCAGTCCCTGGAAAGTACATAGCATTTTAAGATTAACATTTTAAACCTCGTGTTGACTCAATTTGACATGCTTACCCTGGTTTTTTCTTCTTAGTCTGCTTTAAGAAATCAACAGGGTCCTCTATATCTATATTTATGGATATATCATTATAAGCTATTTAAAATTATGTCTGGAATGAGGCTAGGTGAGGAAAACACAAAATATAGCTGCACTAGAAACTTGAGGAGAATAAGCCAACAATAAGGGGTGGTTTTGATTCACAGTAAGAATAAGAGTCTAGTAAAAAAATACCTCTTTACTAAAAGAAAAAAAAATAAGTGTTACACAGTGAGGGTTGAAGTGGTGGCAAAATGATTGAGTCACAACCTTGCAATGTGCCCTGTGGTTTCAACCTGCCTGAGTCATTCTAAGATATTTAATAGTCATCATTGCCAAATAGCCATTTTGGGGACAGAATTTGGTCATTTTGTTTTTAATCTCTGGAAGGGCTTAACATATTTAGTTTTTTACGTAGGGAATTTCAACATGTTTATATTTTTTAATTGAGAATTACCACAAAAACACAACGCTTCTATTTAGAAAAAAAAAAATCAAATTACCAGAGCTTAATGATAGATTTAAATGACCTAAATGGGGTTCTTTAACTTTGACTTTTTAAAATAGCTATTTCATATTTTATTTATTTAAACTGTTTTCATTTAAGCCACAACAAGTAATCAATACTTATTAGAAAGTTTAAAACATGATTTAGTCATAGGATCTCCTTTATGCCTGAACAAACACTCAATTCTAAGTGAAAACCTGGTTATGGGCAAGTCAGTGTTTTTGTTTTGTTTTGTTTTGTTTTTAATAACATATACTGTATTACTTTTTGGGGGGGGTACAGGTCTGTGACTCATCAGTCTTACACAATTCACAGCACTCAACCAATGACCATCACCCAGTCACCCCATCCCTCCCACCCTCCTCCACTCCAGCAATGTTCACTTTACTTTCCGAGATTAAGAGTCTCTTATGGTTTGTCTCCCTCTCTGGTTTCATCCTGTTTCATTTCCCCCCTCCCTTCCCCTATGATCCTCTGTCTTGTTTCTCAAATTCCTCCTATCAGTGAGATCATATGATAATTATCTTTCTCTGATTGACTTATTTTGCTTAGCATAATATCCTCTCATTCTATCCACATCATTGCAAATGGCAAGATTTCTTCTTTTGTTGTTGGCTGCATAATATTCTTTTTTTTTTTTTTTTTTTTGGTGTGTGTGTGTGTGTGTATAGATAGATAGGTAGATAGATAGATAGATAACATCTTCTTTATCCACTCATCATTTGATGTACATCTAGGCTCTTTCCATAGTTTGGCTATTGTGGACATTGCTATTATAATTATACATTGGGATGCATGTGCCCCTTTGGATCACTACATTTGTATCTTTGTGGTAAATATCCAGTAGTGCAATTGCTGGGTCATGGGGTAGCTATATTTTCAACTTTTTGAGTAAGCTTCATACTGTTTTCCAGTGTGACTGCACAAGCTTGCATTCCCACAAACAGTGCAGGAGGGTTCCCCTTTCTCTGCATTCTTGCCAACACTTGTCATTTCCTGAGTTGTTAATTTTAGCCATTCTGACTGGTGTGAGGTAGTATCACATTGAGGTTTTGATTTGTATTTCTCTGATGCCGAGTGGTGTTGAGAACTTCTTCATATGTCTGTTGGCTATTTGGATGTCTTCTTTGCAGAAATGTCTGTTCATGCCTTCTGCCCATTTCTTGATTGGATTATTTTTTCTTTGGGTGTTGAGTTTGATAAGTTCCTTATAGGTTTTGGATACCAGCCCTTTATCTAAAATGTCGTTTGAAAATATCTTCTCCCATTCTGTCAGTTATCTTTTGGTATTGTTGACTGTTTCCTTTGCTATCTAGATGAAGTCCCAGTAGTTAATTTTTGCCCTTGCTTCCCTTGCCTTTGGTGATGTTTCTAGGAAGAATTTGCTGCAGCTGATGTCGAAGAGGTTGCTGCCTGTGCTCTCCTCAAAGATTTTGATGGATTCCTTTCTCACATTGAGGTCTTTCATCTATTTTGAGTCTATTTGTGTGTGTGGTATAAGGAAATTGTCCAGTTTCATTCTTCTACATGTGGCTGTCCAATTTTCCCAGCACTATTTTTTGAAGAGACTGTATTTTTTTTTTCCATTGGACATTCTTTCCTGCAAGATCCCAAACAGCCAGAAGAATGTTGAAAAAGAAAACCAAATCTGGTGGCATCACATTCTGGAGTTCAAACTCTATTACAAAGCTGTAATCATCAAGACAGTATGGTACTGGCAGAAAAACAGACACATAGATCAGTGGAACAGAATAGAGAGCCCAGAAATGGACCCTCAACTCTATAGTTAACATAGACTTTCAAAAAGAAACTAAAAAGAAAGAAAGAAAGTCTATCAGTTGAGCCAAAACTTACAGGTGAAACTGCTAATCTTAGACACATGTATAATTAATTATTTATATATATGAGATATATTTGGCTTTGTTCAATATCTTCTCACTAAGAAGTGGGAAAACTTTAAAACTTCATGTGTCTAGATATAAATTCAACACAGCTCAATCCTCTTATGAGTTGTCCTCTCCTTGAGATTCATGTTTTTATCTGATGGTTGACAGTCGTGACTTCTTGATTAAAATTAGTTTTCTTTCCTTTTCCTCCTTCCTTCCTTCCTTCTTTCCTTCCTTCCTTCCTTCCTTCCTTCCTTCCTTTCTTCCTTCCTTTCTTCCTTCCTTCTTTCTTCTTTCTTTTAAATTCTGGGTCACCTAGGTGGCTGAGTCAGTGAGTCAGTTCAGCACCCAATTCTTCATTTTGGCTCAGGCCCTGATCTCAGTGTCATGGGATTGAGCTCAGTGATGGGCTCTGCCCTGAGCTTGGAGTCTGATATAGATTTTCTCTCCCTTTCCTTTTGCTTCACACACCCTGACTCCAGTTCATGCTCTCTCTTTCTAAAAAAAATAAATAAATATAATTTTTAGAAAAAAATAATTTTGTAAGTATAATAGGCATAAAGCAAGGTGCACAAATCTTAGTATACATCTCCATATATATTTACCCCTGTGATACACCTGTAAGCACCCTTGTAATTTCTAACTGAATCAATATATAAAATATGCCCAGCATCCTGGAAGCCTCCCTTTGTACTCTTTTCCATTAACATTCCTTAACAGAAACACTATTCTGCCTCCTGCCTCATGAAATAATTTTTTTGTATATTTTAAAAAGATTTTATTAATTTATTTGTGAGAGAGAGAGAGAAAGAGCACAAGCAGCGGAAGCAGCAGCAGCGGGAGAAGCAGACTCCTAGCTGAGCAGGGAGCTTGATACCGGACTTAATCCCAAGACACTGAGATTATAACCTGAGCCTAAGGTAGGCCCTTAACCACTGAGCCACCCAGATGTCCCAGAAATAATTTTACCTATTGTTAAAATGTATATCAATGGTATCACATGATAAAAACTTTTTGTTTGACTTCTTTCACTCAATATAATTTTTGAGATCATCCATGTTATGAGTAATCTACTGATATTGTTCATTCTTTCTTGTGCAGTAATTCTATATATGAATATACTGCAAATTATTCATCCATTCTTCTGATAGACATTTGAGTTGTTTTCAGATATTATGACGGAGCTGCCATGAAAATTCACCAATGTCAGGTGACATTGGTATTGTCAGGATTTGATTTGGGTTTTTTTTTTTTTTTTTTTTGCTCATTCTATTGAGCATTTATGATACTTCCCTCTAGTATTAATATGTATTTTTCTGATGACTGATAATGTTGAGAATCTATTCATATAATTATTGGTCATTTGGATGCTATATTCTGTGAACTTCCTACTTTAACTCATTTGCCAATTTTTTCCTTTGGGTTGTCTTAATGATTTTTAAAGTTCATTATTCAACTCAATTCAATTCAACAAGTAATATAGAGCTAGAACTTGATGTTTCACAATAACTTTTCTCTACTCTTGGCATTGCAACTATTTCTGCTTCAATTGCATTTTTTTCATGGCCTGTGCTCTCCTTTGCTGTTTAATATTTTTCTCTCCTGCTGTGAGCTGCCATACTCTCTGGGTCATATGACTTTTATTGCCACTTGCCAAAAATAAACTTTCTAGTCATTCAAGGGACTCCAATGTAAGATTTCATAGCCCAGGGACAGTGACTTTTCTATCAAATTCCAAGGTGGAAGTCTTCTCTTTTGGGGTTCCCTAGTAGCATCAGTGATTAGACTATTGATCACTTATTTTTGAAATCACTCATCCTATTGGTTACACTGGTCCATATCACCAACAAACAACTATTGGATGAACCAACATATCTCTTAGATTTTCCTAGAATTCCAGGTATAATTTTTCTGAGCCTCTTTCCTCTGTTGACTATGCAGGATAATTTTAGACAGTGAATAATGCTTCTAGCAAGAGTCCAGTGGAAGATTAGCCATAGTTAACAACATACTTTTTCTTACTAACTTTTTTCTCATCTCTCTTCTTTCAGGTTCCTTCTTCATTATGGGTCATTCACAGATTTTCTAGGACACATGTAAATGCTTCTTACAATAGGAAAGGTTAATAGCAGGAATTTTAAACTCCTTTAACATTCCCACTTTTCTGCCCTTAGTGGATCTTACATAAACAGAACGTGAATGGGAAGTCATGTTTTCCAACAAGGATAAATTCTATTTTTAACACTACACTTAGAACAAAACAGTTACTCCTCATCAGAAAAGTCTATAAACTTAGATAAGCAGGTGAATTGACACATACAAGGTAACTGATACAAATATGCATGTGTACACTCACATGTTGAAGACCTATCAATGACCAAAAGATCCATCAAATGTCTATGTGACATGAAGTTTTTGATAATCTTATCTGCCATAAATGCTTGCTATTATATGCAAATAAGGTTTGTTATCTTAAATATCTAAAACATACTTTTATTAATGAAAAAGCTGAGACTTCAGTGAGATAAAATTGCCAATTCATGTATGACTAGCCTCAGAAGTATGCTCTTTCTACACCTCAAGAAACAACCTATTCACTACTGCTCTAGACTTTTGTTCTTACATCTCATAATATTTAAAGCATTTACCATAATTGACTTTTATTTTTCTGTTCACAGAAATTTAATTTTTTTTTTAAAGATTTTATTTATTTATTTGACAGAGATCACAAGTAGGCAGAGAGGCAGGCAGAGAGAGAGGAGGAAGCAGGCTCCCCGCCGAGCAGAGAGCCCGATGTGGGGCTCGATCCCAGGACCCTGGGATCATGACCTGAGTCAAAGGCAGAGGCTTTAACCCACTGAGCCACCCAGGCACCCCCAGAAATTTAATTTGTAATAATTAAAAACTGAAAAGAATAAATTTAAATTAACAAGTAAATGCATGAACAGATTATTGTATTATCATAAGTAAAATTTTACTCAACAATAAAAGAATGAATCATAACAAGAGTATGAAGCCATTATAATTTGTGGAAGTTCTAGACAAAAAAGTAAATTTAATGTTTAATTCCATTTATATAAATGTCTAAAAAATGCAGGCCAACCAAAAATAATAGAAAGCCAAAATCATTTGTTGCATAAAGATGGAATGAAAAAGCATGAGGGATTCTTTTGAGTGTGATAGAAATGTATTTTGACTGATATTTGGTCCATTACTATATACATATTTCAAAACTTATCTAATTGTCCCCTTGAAATATGTGCATCCTTTTGTACACAAGGTGTTTTTTTTTTAATTTTTTATTTCTTTTCAGCATAACAGTATTCATTGTTTTTGCACCACACCCAGTGCTCCATACAATCCCTGCCCTCTCCAATACCCACCACCTAGATCCCCCAACCTCCCACCCCCTTCCCCTTCAAAACCCTCAGATTGTTTTTCAGAGTCCATAGTCTCTCATGGTTCAACTCCCCTTCCAATTTTCCTCAACTCCCTTCTCCTCTCTATCTCCCCATGTCCTCCCTGTTATTTGTTATGCTCCACAAATAAGTGAAACCATAAGATAATTGACTCTCTCTGCTTGACTTATTTCACTCAGCATAATCTCTTCCATTCCCATCCATGTTGCTACAAAAGTTGGGGATTCATCCTTTCTGATGGAGGCATCATACTCCGTAGTGTATATGGGCCACATCTTCCTTTATCTATTCACCCGTTGAAGGGCATCTTGGTTCTACCCACAGTTTGGCAACCGTGGTCATTGCTGCTATAAACATTGGGGTACAGATGGCCCTTCTTTTCACTACATCTGTATCTTTAGGGTAAATACCCAGTAGTGTGATTGCGGGGTCATAGGGATGCTCTATTTTTAATTTCTTGAGGAATCTCCACACAGTTTTCCAAAGTGGCTGCACCAACTTGCATTCCCACCAACAGTGGAAGAGGGTTCCCCTTTCTCCACATCCCCTCCAACACATGTTGTTTTTTCTCTTGCTAATTTTGGCCATTGTAACTGGTGTAAGGTGATATCTCAATGTGGTTTTAATTTGAATCTCCCTGAGGGCTAGTGATGATGAACATTTTTTCATGTGTCTTATAGCCATTTGTACGTCTTCATTGGAGAAATGTCTGTTCATATCTTCTGCCCATTTTTTGATATGATTGTCTCTTTTGTGTGTGTTGAGTTTCTGGAGTTCTTTATAGATCCCGGATATCAACCTTTTGTCTGTACTGTCATTTGCAAATATCTTCTCCCATTCTGTGGGTTGCCTGTTTGTTTTGTTGACTGTTTCCTTTGCTGTGCAGAAGCTTTTGATCTTGATGAAGTCCCAAAAGTTTATTTTCACTTTTGTTTCCTTTGCCTTTGGAGACATATCTTGAAGGAAGTTGCTGTGGCTGATACCGAAGAGGTTACTGCCTATGTTCTCTTCTAGGATTCTGATGGATTCCTTTCTCAGGTTGAGGTCTTTTATCCATTTCAAGTTTATCTTTGTGTATGGTGTAAGAGAATGGTCGAGTTTTATTCTTCTAAATATAGCTGTCCAGTTTTCCCAGCACCATTTATTGAAGAGACTGTCTTTTTTCCACTGTATATTTTTTCCTGTTTTGTCGAAGATTATTTGACCATAGAGTTGAGGGTCCATATTTGGGCTCCCTACTCTGTCCCACTGGTCTATGTGTCTGTTTTTATGCCAGTCTCATGCTGTCTTGGTGATGACAGCTTTGTAGTAAATCTTGAAATCCAGTAACGTGATGCCCCCAGTTTTATTTTTATTTTTCAACATTTCCTTAGCGATTCAGGGTCTCTTCTGAATCCATACAAATTTTTGGATTATTTGCTCCAGCTCTTTGAAGAATACTGGTGGGATTTTGATCAGAATGGCATTAAAAGTATAGATTTCTCTAGGCAGTATAGACATTTCAACAATGTTTCTTCTTCCGATCCAAGAGCATGGAATGGTCTTCCATCTTTTTGTGTCTTCTTCAATTTCTTTCACGAGTGTTGTGTAGTTCCTTGAGTACAGATCCTTCACCTCTTTGGATAGGTTTATTCCCAGGTATCTTATGGTTCTTGGTGCTAGAGTAAATGGAATCGATTCTCTAATTTCCTTTTCTGTATTTTCATTGTTAGTGTATAAGAAAGCCACTGATTTCTGTACTTTGATTTTGTATCCTGCCACATTGCTGAATTGTTGTATGAGTTCTAGTAGTTTGGGGGTGGAGTCTTTTGGGTTTTCCATATGAAGAATTATGTCATCTGGGAAGAGAGAGAGTTTGACATCTTCCTTGCCAATTTGGATACATTTTATTTCTCTTTGTTTTCTGATTGCTGTTGCTAGGACTTCTAATACTATGTTGAACAAGAGTGGTGAGAGTGGACATCCTTGTCATCTTCCTGATCTCAACGGGAAGGCTACAAGCTTTTTCCCATTGAGGATGATATTTGCTGTGGGTCTTTCATAGATAGATTTGATGAAGTTCAGGAATGTTCCCTCTATCCCTATACTTTGAAGCATTTTAATCAGGAACGGATGCAGATTTTGTCAAATGCTTTTTTTTTTCAATTGAGAGGACCATGTGGTTCTTCTCTCTTCTCTTAATAATTTGTTCTATCACATTGATTGATTTGCGAATGTTGAACTGTCCTTGTAACCCAGGGATGAATCCCAACTGGTCATGGTGGATAATGTTTTTAATGTGCTGTTGGATCCTGTGTGCTAGGATCTTGTTGAGAATCTTAGCATCCATATTCATCAGTGATATTGGTCTGAAATTCTCCTTTTTGGTAGGGTCTTTGCCTGGATTGGGGATCAGGGTAATGCTGGATTCATAGAAAGAGTCTGGAAGTTTTCCTTCTGCTTCAATTTGTTGAAACAGCTTCAGGAGAATAGGTGTTATTTCTTCTTTGAATGTTTGGTAGAATTCCCCAGGGAACCCATCAGGTCTTGGGCTCTTGTTCTTTGTGAGGTTTTTGATCACTGCTTCAATCTCGTTACTAGATATCGGGCTATTCAGGTTGTCAATTTCTTCCTGGTTCAATATTGGGAGTTTATGATTTTCCAGAAATGCATCCATTTCATCTTGGTTGCTTAGTTTTTTGGCATATAACTGTTGATAATAACTTCTGATGATTGTTTCTACTTCTTTGGTGTTAGTTGTGATCTCTCCCTTTTCATTCATAATTTTATGAATTTGGGCTTTCCTTCTTTTCTTTAGGATTAGTGTGGCCAATTGTTTATTGATTTTATTGATTCTTTCAAAAAATCAGCTTCTAGTTTCATTGATACATTCTACTGTATCTCTGGTTTCTACCTCATTGATCTCTGCTCTAATCTTGATGATTTCCCTTCTTATGTGTGGAGTTGGTTTTATTTGTTGTTGAATCTCCAGTTTTTTAAGGTATAGAGAAAGCTGGTGTGTTCTGGATTTTTCACTTTTTTTGAGGGAGGCTTGGATGGCTATGTGCTTCCCCCTTAGGACCGCCTTTGTTGTATCCCATAGGTTTTCAACCGAATTGTCTTCATTCTCATTGGTTTCCAATGAGGTGGTCTTTAGCTTCCAGGTGTTTGAGTTCCTTCTGAACTTTTCCTTGTGATTGAGCTCCAGTTTCAAAGAATTGTGATCTGAGAATATCCAGAGAATAATCTTAGTCTTTTGGTATCGGTTGAGTTCTAATTTGTGACCCAGTATGTGGCCTGGTCTATTCTTTAGAAGGTTCCATGTGCACTTGAGAAGAATGAGTATTCTATTATTTTAGGGTGGAATGTTCTCTATATATCTATGAGGTCCCTCTGGTCCAAAGTGTCATTCAATGCTTGTATTTCTTTATTGATTTTCTGCTTCGATGATCTATCTATTTCTGAGAGAGGCATGTTAAGATCTCCTACTATCAATGTATTCATATAATTATGACTTGTTATCGGGATTAACAGTTTTCTTATGTAATTGGCTGCTCCCATATTGGGGGCATAGATATTTAAAATTGTTAGATCATTTTGGTGGATAGTCCCTTTAAGAATGATGTAGTGTCCTTCTGTATCTCTGACTACAGTCTTTAGTTTAAAATCTAATTTATCTGATATGAGAATCACTACCCTGGCTGTCTTTTAAGGCCCATTGGTATGAAAGATGCTTCTCCATTCCTTCACTATCAGTCTGGGTGTATCTTTAGGTTCAAAATGGGTCTCCTGTAGTCAACATATGGATGGGTCTTGTCGTTTTATCCACTCCGCAACCCTGTTTCATTTTATGGGCACATTTAGGCCATTCACATTGAGAGTGATTATTGATAGATATGTTTTTATTTACATCGTGTTACCTTTGAAGTCTTTCTTTCTGTAGATTGTCACTATATTTCTTTTCAATGCTTTCTTAGAATTTTTCCTCTTTTATAGAACCCCCCCTTAATATTTCCTGCAGTGTCGGGTTAGTGGTTGCATAGTCTTTTAAGTTTTGCCAGTCTTGGAAACTCTTTATCTCTCCATCCATTTTGAATGTTAGTCTTGCTGGATAAAGTATTCTTGGCTGCATGTTCTTCTCAATTAGTGCACTGAATATATCTTGCCAGCCCTTTCTGGCTTGCCAGGTCTCTGTGGACAGGTCTGACTTTATTCTGATGGGCTTTCCTCTGTAAGTAAGAAGCCTCTTTGTCCTAGCAGCTTTCAAGAGATTATATCTACAATTATGATTTTTCAATTTGACTATCAGGTGCCTTGATGTTTTTTTGGAATCTATAATCTTTGGTGGAGACCGTTCAGCCTCTAGTACATGAACGCTGGTTCCATTCCCGAGATTGGGAAATTTTTCATGAAGAACTTGTTCCACTATATCTTCTAGACTTCTTTCTTTCTCCCCCCCTTCAGGGATTCCAAAAATTCTGACATTGGAATGTTTCATGGCATCATTTATTTCCCTGATTCTGTTTTTGCGGCTCCTAAGCTGTTTGTTCCAGGATTCCTCCTGATCCTTTTTCTCTATCTGATTGCCTTCCAGATAACTAATTCTATCTTCTGTCTCAGTTACCCTAGCTTTTAGAGAATTTAGATCAGATTGGAACTCATTGAGAGCACTGTGAACCTCATCCCTTGTGGCTTTCAGTTCTGCCCTAATCAGTTCTCTTTGGTCATCCATGGCTTTCTCCAATCTAGCTATTGCCTGGATAATTGTTAGCCTGTATTCTCTTTCCAATATATTGTCTATGTTGATAGCTATTAGCTCTGTTGCAGAAGGCCCATCCTCTGTATTTTTCTTCTTTTGGGCATTCCTCCTCCTAGTCATTTTGGTGAGAGATGACTGAATGGATGTAGCTAGATGTATTGACAGTGGTGCAGTCAAGGTGCACCCTGGAACACTTCTGAGCAATTAGGATTCCCCACCCAAATGAGAGAAAAAAGAAAAGAAAAAGAAAAAAAAAAGAGAGCGAGTGAGATAGAGAGAGTGGAAAACAGGGAATATAAAAGAGAAGGTTCAGCCTAAGGGGCTCCAAGGTAAGATTGATGAAGTTTACAAACAAAAACAGACAAACAAAAAGACTGATAAAATTATGTGACAAGAGAAAAAAAATATTTAAGCAAATAAAGGAAGAACCTCATCAAAAAGAACCCCAAGGGTAAGATTTATATATTATCAGGACAAACACAAAAACTCAGAAACACTGGTGGAAGAAAAAGATGGGAGAGTGGTTATAAATTCTCAGTGTGGGCGAGGAAGGTTGTTTTGATTCTTCCTGGATGTATCTTGATATCTTTGTTAAATGACTCAACTTTCCTAAGATAAAGGGGATTAAAAATTGGTTTACCTATAAGGGTAGCATTGATTGGGGAAAGGGGATTACCTTGAAGTTTAACTCTGTGTGAATATTAGAAATTAAAAATAAAAAAGGAATAAACTAGACTAAAGTAAACTAAAATTTTTAAAAAATTAAAAAAACATAGAAATGCAAAAGAAAAACACAGGTGTATGTATCAAAAAGTTCAGGTTAGAGGGTTATTATGGAATTTGATGTACTGGACATCTCACTGTGATGGTAAATAGGTTAAAAATTATCTATATTTAAAAAAAATGAACCAGAATAGTGGGAATGAGTTAAAAATAAAAGTTGTCCTATGAAGTAGTGGTGGTTGTTTTATTGTAGTCTTTTTTTTTTTTTTTTTCCTTTCCTGGTTAGTTTCTGGGGGAGGGGCCTGCCACCTGGGTTTTCAGTCAATGATGTTCCCTGAGTTAAGTCCTCCCATCCCCCCTCAAGGTGGTGGGCTCTGAGGAAACAGGTTTTTTTAGGCTTTTGTTCTCTGGAGGTATTTATGTTTGTTCACTTTTTTTTTTCTCTCGCCTTGACCACTTTTGATGGTTTTTTGTAGATTTAGAGGAAATCAAACTGCAGCCTGACCTCCCTCTCAGAGAGAAGCCTAAGCCTGGTCCCCTGTGGGTGCTGAAGAGCCCATATAAATTCCCCCTTGGCTGCTGGCAGAGCGGGTTCTGAGTCGCGGTCCCTGGGGATGCAGGATCTTCTGCTTGTACCCCAAACCATGGCAGCGGCGGCTGTTTGGGCAGCTCCAGACTGCCAGAGAGGTTCCAAGCAGTGATTGCACACTGAGATTTTCCCACTGGCCCGGACTGGGATTGCCTGGTTTTTCTGGGGCTAAGAGCACTGGGCTTATGCACACCTCTCTCAGGGGAGGGTGTGGGTTGTGCCCTCATCACAAACTCTGATAAAATGGTGCGGGTCCGAGAGCACCAGGCTGGGCCTTTGCTCACCTCTCTCAGGGGAGGGTGAGGGGCATACGCATCTCAGGCTCTGTTACCAGGGCTCTGCGTTCTGCTATCTGGCGTGGCTCCCAGCCCCTCACAGGTGCTGGACTCCACGTGTTCTTTGGCGTGCTGGCAGCTCAGGGACCAAAACCTTGTTTCTCCACCACACTCTCTCATGCTCAGCCCCAGGGGAGGCTGTCCTGGGTCCGGAGACTTAAGCCCCTATCTCTAGTTGCCCCAATTCCCACAATTTCCCCCCCAATCCTTTGCTCTTTTGGAATACTTTCAGCCAGTCTCAAGTTAATGCTGGTCCCCACTTGGAGGGCACTCTCGTATTAGGGGTATTATTTTCCAATTGGTCACCTCTGGTGGCTCCCTCCCCCTTTTGTTTATCTTCTGATATCAGTCCGATGTTCCCACTCTGCTTTACCGACCCACTGGTGTCTTTTGCCCCTGTAGAGATCCAGACATGTATAATTCTGATCTCAGGCTGAGATCACATACACACACACATATATATATATATATATATTTTATATATATATTTATATATATATATATATTTTAAAAATATCTAGGATGTGTTATACATGTTGACTTTTTATTTTCATGTTTATAAACTGAAGAGTAATTTGAAAAAAATTGTAGTGTGATCAAAATATGTTCTTTGATTAGCCTAAATACATAATCTTTAAGCAATAGTAATAGAAAAGAGGAAAAGGCAAATAGAAAATATGAAACCACTTTGATCAAAAATGCCCACTTAAAAGGACCTGTTTTGCTTTATAGTTCATTACAAGAAGGTAAACAGAATACTATTCTTGCTACTGCTTTATATTCTTATTGCAGTTTTTCTTAATTTTACCAAAGATATATTTGAGTATCCCCTGCTTCATAGTCTGAGAAAATGAGGAGCCATTGAAAGCTTACTCAGACTTTAGTTTTACTTCAAGTGTAAAGTATGTGACAGTTTATCAGAATTTTAATATGGAATATAAGATATAATAGAAGTATATCAAATGTTTAATAGGCTAAAATGAAATATATATTTAAGAGAGTTTTTGGCAAAATTCTCCAGCCCATTTTGTATTACTGTCTTCTTTACCTTTGATTTTTTCCCAAGGTTTTTATTGTTTTAAGGTTTAATACTATTAAAATAAGATTATGCAGTTATATAGATATAACTTTAAAAAAATATATCCCCACACTTGATTTCCTTTTTCCTCTTTTTCCTCCAAGATCTATAAAATGTTTCTAAAAACTCATGGATTACCAATGAAAGCCATGATTCAACTACAAAGCCAGCTGATTTCCTAAATAAATTACTAGCTAGTCTCTTCCATTAAGAAGTCCAGCCAGAAAAAAACATAGCTAAATTTTCTCTAAAATGTTTACTAAAATACTCATCCAGGAAGAGGTGTTGGTAAATACACATATTGTGAAGAGACATGATTTATTGTTTAGTATACCTTAAACTGCTTCATAAATAATAATGGAACTTTAGAGTAAAAAAAGCAAGCAAAAAGACAAAAAGCAAATTTCTAAGCTTTCTTTAGCTTCTTTTTATAGCCTCTCTTTCTTTGGGAACAAGCTTCAGTTAAAACTTCAGTGTTGTGATGAAGCAACCAAACATCCTTCATCCTGGCTGGTCATCAATTTTCACTGATGGAGTCAGGATTTCTAATTGCAAGAGGAAGACTGAGAATATATAGGCCAAACAAACAAAGATGGTAACTTTTCACTTTCTATGTACACATATACCTTCTCTGTTTCCTGAAAGAAAAGGAAAATCAGTATCCCTTCTTCTTCCATGAAAACTAAACTTTTAAATGAACTTTTTTCCCCTCAAAGTCACGTATCTGGTGGCTCCTTTTAGCCATGGAGGTCATGAATTCCTTTAAGAGTATAGATTTAGAACATCTTTCTAGCCAAATGTTATTGGCAGGTACCCTTATAATTAAGGCAGCAATGGTCAAATTACAGAATATGCTATGAACAGAAACAGTTCTCCAAAAATTATAATTCCCTAGCCATGGTTGTATTCGAAAGCATACTGAATCATATTTTGGCCATAGAGTTGATTACAATGTGATTTTAACTGTCAGAATAATGTTCCCCAATAGAATCTTAGCAAAGCAGAATGTTTGAGGCTATGGGCAATTCTATACTTACACGCATGGCTAATTGGCTGGTAGTTATGGACAAGGACCAAAGCTTAGAATTCCCTGGAAGAAACAAATCTGCTTGCATGTGCCCTTGAATTAATATTTATATGTCCTTTGGGGAGTTTGTGTATTTCATAAGCTTTTAAAATTCTATTCCCCAAACTTTCCTCACAGTGATTTTAAAGAGTCAGCAAGACAGCTATCTTCATAAAACACAAAGGGACAATGAGACATATGACTCATTCAGGGTCACCAGTTAAATTTGGACAAAAGTGAGGGCAGAATCAGATTGCTCAAGTCGATGCATGACAGTTCTCCTTTTTCTTATGCTCATAGACACAAAAAAATGTGTTTCAATAGGTTGAATAATAAAATTTGACCTAAAGAACTAGAATTATCCATGGTCAGGGAATAGCATACTTAACATAAAATTGGCCTATAACAAACTATTTTAACTCAATTTCCCTTTCTTTGCTTACATAATGGAGGAAGGACTAATAAACAGTAAAATTACAAAAGTGGAGAAGAGGAAGGAAATACAGAAATCAAGTTCATGCAAGTAGCCATCTCCTGAATAATTAAAAGTTGGCTGTGATTAGAAGCAAAGACAATATAGTCTTTACCAAGCAAACATATAAAGGATGTTTAAAGATGCATTAACTACTATGCATATTACAAAATTATTTCCTTACAGGTGGGAGCTTAACTTGAACTAATTACTCTGTTTTAACTTAAATCATTTTAACAGCCAATAGACATTCCATATCTGTGAGCATAGGAGAATCCTGTGAGTTTGAACAATATGGTTCTACAGCAGGCTTTGTCAGCTAGCGATTCCAAACAAGACTTCAGTCTTTGCCTTGCTCTGAAAACTTCCTTTTTCCACCAGCATTACTGTGCTTGCCAAGAGTGACATAACCTTGAAATTATTTGTTACATTTTCCAATGAACAAACCCAGCTTGTTAAGGAAATGGGCAGCCTATATCATTAGCAAAGAGTACAATAGTGGACTCAGAATTCAGTCTTGATTGGTGAGCCCAGAGTATTACTTGTTTCTGGGAAATCCCTCTGATTTTAGAAACAAGCCAGTATTTTAACTGTGCTGGTAGTGCTGGGTTAGCTTCTCAAGGTTGTTAGGGAAGTGTGCCACTTCCTGCACCACATGAAAGCTGAAGTTCATGTAGTCTTCAATACAACCCAGTCCAAATAACATTTACACTCATTTTAATTGCACTTGCCATGTATTAGTGGTCTTTCTTTGAACGAGGCTTGTTGGCAATGAAATAAAATCTTGAGAGTAACTATTATTTTTTCTAATTATAAAATTAATATGCTTCTACTGCAGACAATTTAAAAGTACTCTATAGAGTTAAGTAGAAAAACAAATCACTCTCACCTGTCAAACATACAATGGTGAACACACACATACATATAATTATCCATCTCAAAGTAATGATCCTATAGGTGATTTTATTCAGGATAATAAGATTTATAAACTGCATAACACCTGTTGGCTTCACAATATTTACAGATTTAAACAGAAGAACCAATCCATTAATAAACTCTGTGTTTCTGGGGTGCCTGGGTGGCTCAGTGGGTTAAAGCCTCTGCCTTCGGCTCAGGTCATGATCCCAGGGTGCTGGGATCGAGCCCCACATCAGGCTCTCTGCTCAGCAGGGTGCCTGCTTCCTCCTCTCTCTCTCTCTGCCTACTTGTGATCTCTGTCTGTCAAGTAAAATAAATAAAATCTTAAAATAAAATAAAATAAAATAAACTCTGCATTTCTGACAATGTGCTATCTGGCAGATAGATTAATCTGAGGAATACCATAATAGAAAATCTTGATTTGGAGAAAAACTGATGTGTGAAATTAACTTCCAGGAAGTAAGTGCTTTCTGTTTTTTCCTTGAAAATTACATTATGCTGTATCTTTTGTAGTTAATTTTATTTTTAAATAAGTAATATTTACATGTTTCTCAATTAAAAACTATATAAGAAAATACATTTTGGGGGCACCTGGGTGGCTCAGTGGGTTGAGGCCTCTGCCTTCAGCTCAGGTCATGATCCCAGGGTCCTGGGATGGAGCCCGGCGTCGGGCTCTCTGCTCCGCAGGGAACCTGCTTTCTCCCCTCTCTCTGCCTGCCTCTCTGCCTACTTGTGATTTCTCTCTCTCTGTCAAATAAATAAAATCTTAAAAAAAAGAAAATACATTTTGAAGACATTTGCTTTCATTATCTCTGCCTGTCCCATTATATCTCTTGCTCTAAAAAGAAGTGACCTTTATTAGTTATCAATGTATACTTTCAGTTTTGTTATCATATTATGAAAACATGAGTATGTTTTCTTATATTCCATTTTACACAAATAACAGCTTACTAAATTACCTTTGGAATCCTTGTAGCTCCTGCAGAATTTCAATATAAGTACATAAAGAACTTCCCTTGTATATATTCATATACTCAGAACTTCCATTTCTGTGTAAAGAAATACTATAATTTAAGTAGTTTCTTATAGAGAGTTCCTTTACATTATTTTGTGATTGTAAAGAATGCTGCCATGATAGTCTTCTGCCAATGTTATTTTGTACTTTTGTATATATTTATTTAGAATAAATTCCCTGGAGTGGGATCACTGTGTCAAAGACTAAATTCATTTGTAATTTTGAAAGATATCTTTCATAAGGATTTTAACATTTTGTGATACCATCAGATGTGAAAGTGTCTGTTTTCCTTTAGCCATACAAACATTCTATGTTATCATTCATTTACATTTCTGTGATTCTGATGGGTGAGACATTATATTTTATTTTAGTTTGCATTAAAATTTTAAAAGGTGCTGCAGGTTTTCCACATATAGTATCATATCATCTGCGAAGAGTGTGGAAAACCCAAAAGACTCCACTCCAAAACTGCTAGAACTTATACAGGAATTCAGTAAAGTGTCAGGATATAAAATCAATGCACAGAAATCAGTTGCATTTCTCTACACCAACAGCAAGACAGAAGAAAGAGATATTAAGGAGTCAATCCCATTTACAATTGCATCCAAAACCATAAGATACCTAGGAATAAACCTAACCAAAGAGACACAGAATCTATACTCAGAAAACTATAAAGTACTCATGAAAGAAATTGAGGAAGACACAAAGAAATGGAAAAATGTTCCATGCTCCTGGATTGGAAGAATAAATATTGTGAAAATGTCTATGCTACCTAAAGCAATCTACACATTTAATGCAATTCCTATCAAAGTACCATCCATCTTTTTCAAAGAAATGGAACAAATAATTCTAAAATTTATATGGAACCAGAAAAGACCTCGAATAGCCAAAGGGATATTGAAAAAGAAAGCCAACGTTGGTGGCATCACAATTCCGGACTTCAAGCTCTATTACAAAGCTGTCATCATCAAGACAGCATGGTACTGGCACAAAAACAGACACATAGATCAATGGAACAGAATAGAGAGCCCAGAAATAGACCCTCAAATCTATGGTCATCTAATCTTCGACAAAGCAGGAAAGAATGTCCAATGGAAAAAAGACAGCCTTTTCAATAAATGGTGCTGGGAAAATTGGACAGCCACATGCAGAAAAATGAAATTGGACCATTTCCTTACACCACACACAAAAATAGACTCAAAATGGATGAAGGACCTCAATGTACGAAAGGAATCCATCAAAATCCTTGAGGAGAACACGGGCAGCAACCTCTTCGACCTCTGCCGCAGCAACATCTTCCTAGGAACAACGCAAAAGGCAAGGGAAGCAAGGGAAAAAATGAACTACTGGGATTTCATCAAGATCAAAAGCTTTTGCACAGCAAAGGAAACAGTTAACAAAATCAAAAGACAACTGACAGAATGGGAGAAGATATTTGCAAACGACATATCAGATAAAGGACTAGTGTCCAGAATCTATAAAGAACTTAGCAAACTCAACACCCAAAGAACAAATAATCCAATCAAGAAATGGGCAGAGGACATGAACAGACATTTCTGCAAAGAAGACATCCAGATGGCCAACAGACACATGAAAAAGTGCTCCATATCACTCGGCATCAGGGAAATACAAATCAAAACCACAATGAGATATCACCTCACACCAGTCAGAATGGCTCAAATCAACAAGTCAGGAAATGACAGATGCTGGCGAGGATGCGGAGAAAGGGGAACCCTCCTACACTGTTGGTGGGAATGCAAGCTGGTGCAGCCACTCTGGAAAACAGCATGGAGGTTCCTCAAAATGTTGAAAATAGAACTGTCCTATGACCCAGCAATTGCACTACTGAGTATTTACTCTAAAGATACAAACGTAGTGATCCAAAGGGGCACATGCACCCGAATGTTTATAGCAGCAATGTCCACAATAGCCAAACTATGGAAAGAACCTAGATGTCCATCAACAGATGAATGGATCAAGAAGATGTGGTATATATACACAATGGAATACTATGCAGCCATCAAAAGAAATGAAATCTTGCCATTTGCAACAACGTGGATGGAACTAGAGCGTATCATGCTTAGTGAAATAAGTCAAGCAGAGAAAAACAACTATCATATGATCTCCCTGATATGAGGAAGTGGTGATGCAACATGGAGGCTTAAGTGGGTAGAAGAAGAATAAATGAAACAAGATGGGATTGGGAGGGAGACAAACCATAAGTGACTCTTAATCTCACAAAACAAACTGAGGGTTGCTGGGGGGAGGGGGTTTGGGAGAAGGGGGTGGGATTATGGACATTGGGGAGGGTATGTGATTTGGTGTGTGCTGTGAAGTGTGTAAACCTGGTGATTCACAGACCTGTACCCCTGGGGATAAAAATATATGTTTATAAAAAATTAAAAATTAAAAATTTAAAAAAAAAAAAAAAAAAAGGTGCTGCAGGGCTTCACGTTGGTGTAGCCAGGCACCAGCCTGCCCACCTAGCCCTGCCTCTGGCTCTTTGTTTAGCAGAGAGCCTCTCTTCCCCTGTCTCTCTGCCACCCTCTCTGCCTGACTGTAAAAGGAAGAAATAAAATCTTAAAAAAGAAAAGATAGTAAAAAAAAAAAATTTAAAAGGGACAGCACATCTTTTTTAAATGCTTGCAAATGTTGTGATACTTATCTAGAAAATGATTCATTCTGATCTATTCCTATTTTTCTATTGGGTTCTTTATTAATTTGTAGAGCTCATCATACATTGGAGAAATTAACCCTTTATGATATCAGTTGCAAATTTTTTTGTAATTCTCTTATATATTTACTTATACTATTTGTTTTGAAGTCTGAGTTTTTTTTTTCTTTATTTTTTTGTCCTGTTTTGTTTTATTTTGTTTATGCTCTTATCTGGGATTTTGTGTGTGTGTGTTGTCAAATTATCAGTCTATTTTCCCCACAAACTAAATTCAGTCTTTCTTAACCAAAATTCTGTAAAGCAGAATAAATGATATTTTAGGTATTTTCTCCTTCATAAAGTATCCATTAAAAATAAGGCTCTTTTGATGAAAGATAATGCTATCTCATTCTGAAAAAAATACTGCAAATTTCTAAGTTATCAAAGTGTAATATGTTTTCTCTTAAATGGGAATGCTAACACTACAAACCTTTGGGATTTGACTTTTTAAATGTCTGATCCCACATATACAGTACAAGACTTTTATGATCATGAATATTTGATGAATTCATATACTTTTGCATGATAGAGATACAGATCTCAATAACAATTCCAAGTAGTCTAAATAGCTCTGCTGGAAGATTAATATATCTCAGAATTTCTTATATTGAATTAACTGCAGAAAGCCATCTGAGGAAATATGTGGAGGTATGTCTCATGTACTCATAGTAGAGAGGATAAAAATATAGGAATGACATTCATATATGTTAATGTTTGCATAACTTTGTATTTGTTATACAAATAGTAATAAAATGAGGTCAGTAACAACTTGGAACACTTCCGTCTGCTCCGGACAGCTGGTATAATAGTGTGTGCTGATATTTATGATAATAATCAAACAGTTTGCTTATTCAGCATCAGTTGCCTTGGGTTAAAGTCTGAACATGTCTTAAACTGTGCATGTCAGGAGTGTTTAGGACAACTCTATCATTTATGTAGCTAGTACTGATACTACTCTCTGGTGGTGGATTCAGAGCTAAGCTCCAAGGCTCCAGTTCTAATTGAAGAAATCTCTGATAAATTCCCACAGCATTCCATTTGGATAAGTATTGCTGTTCTGCTATGAATATTCTCTACCCAACTCCCACACAATGACCCTGCTAGTATAATCCCATCCTATAAGAACTGCTCTGATAAAGAGTATATCTTTGGATTGATTTTATAGATTCAGATTTTTGTTTCTTAGTCTCAGAGGAGATAATCTACAATTTCAGTTTCCTATTTTGAAGGAATAATGGACAAGTCAAAGAGAAGGTAAGTGCTGACAGTAAGCCAAGTTATATTTTCTTTTTTACAAGGACATACTCATCCTAAAAACACTGTTTTAGTTCTACATTTTAAATAATTTGAAAATGCATATCTGTCACAGATGCTCTCCCTTTATCATTATTAAGCAGCCTTTTTATTCTTTTTCCACGAAAAACTTGTCACTAATTTGAGACATGTGTGAAAGACCTCCATTAAAATCAAAGTATCCTACAAACATTTATTTTCTACCATGGATATTTTATTCTTTTACTTCATTTAACAAATAGAACTACAACCTCTTCTCATTCTATTTTTATTTCTTAGGCCACTTTTACAGAAATTTTTATTTATTCACCATTTAATTCATCAATTAAACATTTAGTTTGCATGGGTTATATACTAGGCTTTAACTAGGTTTGGTGACTACTTGGAATATAAAACACTGCCCCTGTCCCTGACCTTCAGGTATTCATAGACTATGGGGAAAATATCCACACAAAGAGAAAATAATGCAATGAGTGTTATCACATAATACAATCAGAAAATAATACAATCAGTGGCAGTTCAAAGAAGTGGATGCTAGTTTGTCAAAGTCATGTTCTGTTATTGGGTTGAAGTAATTCGTTACATAATAATTAGCTTGACTATTCTGAAATCATTGGAAACCAACCAAAATATGACATAAGCTGGTTTATGGGGATCAGACATAAACCAGCTTATGTCATATTTAAGATCAGACATTGTTTGCAGCTCCTAGAGATTTTGATTCTGTGCCTTTCATGAGGTCACTGTAAGCAACTTGGGGAATGGCTCATTTATTTTTGGCATGCTGGAATTCTCCCTAATATGAAGACTATTCTTGCCAGACATAATTCTAAAGACATTATCATATTTTTATTTGTGATATTGAATGCTTAACATGTCTTTCCCTGAAATTCCCTAGACACTTGTTCTTTTTTTTTTTTTAATTCCAGTGTAGTTAACAAATAATGTTATATTAGTTTGAGGTTACAACATAGTGATTCCATATATTATTTAGTGTTTCTATATATGACTTAGTGTTCATCGTGATAAGTGTACTCAGTCCAATTCACCTATTCTACCCATCCCCTACTTACCTCCCCTTTGGTAAACCTCTGTTTGTTCTCAATAGTTAAGAGTCAGTTCTTTGGTCTGTCTCATTCTTTTTTTCTCTGTTCATTTATTTTGCTTCTTAAATTTCACATTCAAGTGAAATCACATGTTATTGTTCTTCTCAGACTGGCTTATTTTGCTTAGCATTATACTCTCCAGATCCATCCATGTTGTTGCAAATAGTAAGATTTCATTCCTTCTTAAGGATGAATAATATTCCATTATATATATGTATATATATATTTTTAACATATATATATGTGTGTGTGTGTGTGTATGAATAAAGAAGAAATGGTATATATACCATCATCAATCTATGGACACTTGGGCTGCTTCCATATTGTGGGTATTGTCAATAATGCTGCTATAAATATAGGAGTGCATATATCCCTTCAAATTAGGGTTTTTGTATTCTTTTGGTAAATACCCAGTAGTGTCATTACTGGATTGTGGAGTAGTTCTATATTTAATATTTTGAGGACACTCCATACTGTCTTCCACAGTGGCTGCACCAGTTTGCATTCCCACCAACACTGCACTAGGGTTCCTTTTCTCCACAACCTCACCAACACCTGTTCTTTCTTGTGTTGTTGATTTTAGTCATTCTGACAGGCATGAGGTGATAACTCATTGTAGTTTTGATTTTCATTTTCTTGATGATGAGGGCTGAGCTTCTTTTCTTGCGTCTTCTGGCCATCAGTATGTATTCTTTGGAGAAATGTCTGTTCATGTCCTTTGCCCATTTATTAATTTTTTTTTTTAAATTTTGTTAGTTGTATCAGTTCTTTATTGATTTTGGACACTAGCCCTTAATGGGATATGACATTTGCAAATACAATCTCCCATTCCATATGTTGCCTTTCAGTTTTATTGTTTCCTTTGCTATGCAGAAGCTTTTTATTTTGATGTAGTCCCAATAGTTCTTTTTTGCTTTTGTTATCCTTGCCTCAAGAGACATATCTTGAAAGGTGTTATTATGGCTGATGTCATAGAAATCACTGCCTGTGCTTGCTTCCAGAATTTTTTTTTTTTATGGTTTTAATTTTCACATTTAGGTCCTTAATCCATTTTGATTTTATGATTGTGTATGCTGTAAGGAAGCAGTTCAGTTTCATTCTTTTGTATGTAGCTATCCTGCTTTCCCAACACCATTTCTTGAAGAGAATGTCTTCTTCCCACTGCTTTTTCTTGCTTCCTTTGTTGAAAATTAATTGACCATAATATCATAGGTTTATTTCTGGGATTTCTTTTCTGTTCCATTGATCTATATGTCTTTTTTTGTGCCATATTGTTTTGATTACCATAACCTTGTAATATAATTTGAAGTCTGGAATTATAATATCCAATTATTTTTTCTTTTTCAGATTGCTTTGGCTTTTCAGGGTGTTTTGTAGCTCCACACAAAATTTCAGATTGTTTTTGCTAGTTCTGTGAAAAATGTTGTTGCTATTTAATAGGAATATCATTAAATGTGTAGATTGCTTTAGGTAGTATGGACATTTTAACAATATTTGTTCTTCATATCTGTGAACATGGAATAGCTCTCCATTTGTGTTGGTTTAAATTTCTTTCATTAATGTTTTATACTTTTCAGAGTACAAGTCTTTCACCTCCTTGGTTAAGTTTATTATTATTTTATTGGTTTTGGTGTAATTATAAATGGTATTGTTTTATTAATATCTCTTTCTATTGCTTTATTATTAGTGTTTAAAACTGCAACTGCAACTGATTTCTGTACATTAATTTTGTATCCTGTGCCCTTTCTGAATTCATTTATTCCTTATGGTTGTGTTTGGTGGAGTCTTTAGAATTTTCTACATACTCATTTGCAAATAATGAAAGTTTTTACTTCTTTTCTGATTTAGATCATTCATTCTCTCTTTCTTCTCTCTCTCTCTCTCTTTTTTTTTTTTTTTTTTTTTTTTTGGAGAGAGAGTGGGGAGACAGGCAGACAAACAGGAGAGAGAATATTAAACAGGATGCTTAGCGCAGAGCCTGATGTGATGTGGGGTTCAGTCTAACAACCATAAGATCATGACCTAAGCCCTAAATCAAGAGTTGGATGCTTAACCAACTGAGCCACCCAGGCACCCATGGATGCCTTTTATTTCTTTTTCTTGTCAGATTGCTGTAGCTAGAACTTCTGCTACTGTGCTGAATAAAAGTGGTGAGAATGGTCATCCCTGTTTTGTTCCTGACCTTAGAAGAAAAGCTGTCAGTTTTCCCTATTAAATATGATGTTACCCGTGGATTTTTCATGCATTATGAAATATTTCTTTCATTATGTTCAGGTATCTTCCCTCTAAACCTACTTCATTGAGGGTTTTTATCATGAGTAGATGTTGAAGTTTGCCAAATGCTTTTTCTGTCTCTATTGAAATAATCATATGTTTTAACCTTTCTCTTATTGATGTGATGCATGTATCACATTGATTGATTTGTGAATACTGAACCACCCTTGCATCCCAGGAATAATTTCCATTTTATCATGGTAAATGATTTTTAATATATTGTTGGATTTCATTTACTATTATTATGATGAGGATTTTTGTATCTATGCTTTTCGTTTATATTGGCCTGTACTCTTTATTTGTGGTGTTTTATCTGTTCTTTTTGTATCAGAGTAATGCTGGCTTTATGAAATGAATTTGGAAATTTTTCTTTCTCTTCTATTTCTTTTTGAATAGTTTGAAGAGAAGGGTCTTAAATTTTCTTTAAATATTTGGTAGAATTCACCTGTGAAGTCATCTGGCCCTAGACTTGTTTGTTGGGAGGTTTTGACTATTGATTCAATTTCCTTGCTGATAACTGATCTATTCAAATTTTCTATTTCTTCCTGCTTTAGTTTTGGTAGGTTATATGTACCTAGAAATTTATCCATTTCTTCTACATTGTCCAATTTGTTGGTACAATTTTATTTTAATATTCTCTTACAATCTTTTCTTATTCTGTAATGTCAGTTATTTCTCCTCCTTCTGATTTTGTTTGTTTCCTCTTTCTTCTTTTTGTTTGCTTGTTTGATGAGTCTGGCTAGAGACATCCATTTTGTTGATCTTTACAGAGATCCAGCTCCTGGCCTTATTGATTTCCTCTATTGTTTTTTAGTTTCCATCTAATTTATTTCTGCTCTAATCTGTATTATTTCCTACCTTCTGCTGGTTTCAGGTTTTGTTTGTATTTCTTTTTCTAGCTCTTTTAGGTATAAGGTTAGGTTGTTTATTTAAAATTTTTCTTGCTTCTTGAGGTAATCTTGTGTTGCTATAAATGCCTCTCTTGGAACTACTTTTGCTGCATGCCTAAAATTTTGGACTGTGTTTCATTTTTATTTGTCCCTGTATAATTTTTTAAATTTCTTCTTCAATTTCTTGATTAATCCACTCATTATTTAATTTAACCTCCATGTATTTGTGGTTTTTCCAGAGGTTTTTAGGATTTATTAATTTTAGAGAAAGAGAGAGAATACAAATTGGGGAAGGGGCAGAGGGAGAGAGAGAGGAAGAGAAGCAGACTCTCCACTGAGCACAGAGCCCAACATTGGGCTTGATCTTCTGACCCTGAGATCATGACTTGAGCCAAAAATCAAGAGTCAGACACTCAACTGAGTCACCCAGGCACACCCAGATTTTTTTCATGTGGTTGATTGCTGGTTTTAAAACTTTGTGGCCAGAAACAATGCATGGTATGACTTTTATATTTTTGAATTTGTTGGAACTTGTTTTGTGCCCTAATATGTGATCTAATTTGGAGAATATTTTAAGTGTGCTTGAAAAGAGAGTGTAGTATGCTGCTTTAGGATGGAAAGTTCTGAATATATCTGTTAAATCCATCTGTTTCAAAGTGTCATTCAAAGGCATTGTTTTCTTGTTCATTTCCTGTTTAGATGATCTGTCCATTGATTTAAGTGGAGTGTTAAAATGCCCTATTATTATTATTGATTACTTCCTTTATTTTTCTGATTAAATGTTTTATGTATTTGGGTGTTCTCAGGTAGGGGGCATAAATATTTACAATTATATCTTCTTGTCAGGTTGTCTTTTTAATTATTATACAGTATCCTTTGTCTCTTAGTATAGTCTTTGTTCTGATATCTATTTTGTCTGACTTAAGTAATGCTACCCCAGCTTTTTTTTGACATGCATTTGCATGATAAAAATTTCTGCAGCCTCTCACTTTTAATCTTCATGTATTGTTATATGTGAAGTGAGATTCCTAGAAACAGCATATAGATAAGTCTTGTTGTTCATCCATTCCATCACTCTCTGTGTTTTGATTGTTTAGTCCATTTCCATTCAAAGAAATTATTGATAGATATGTATTTATTGTCATTTTGTTACTTGTTTTGTTGTTGTTGTTGTTTTATAGTTCTCTGATTCTTCTCTTGCTTTCTTATGGTTTGCTGGCATTCTCATGGTTTGCTGGACTCCTTTCTCTTTATCTTTTGCATATCTATTTCTGGTTTTGATTTGTGGTCCATTAGGTTTGTGTATAACATTTTCTGCATATAGCAGTCTATATTAAGTTGATGGCTGCTTAGTTTAAACCCATTCTTTACTCCTTTGGCACCCATTCTTAAGTGTATAGTGTCATAATTTACATCCTTTTATTCTTTGAGTCCCTTGAAAATTTTCTACAAATATATTTACTGCTTTTGTGTTTCCTACTTTTCATACTCTTACTTATGTTCTTGCCTTTCCACTCAAAAAATCTCCTTTACATTTCCTATAGTGCTTGTTTAGTGGTCAAGTACTCCTTTAGTTTTTGTTGGTCTTATAAACTCTTTATCTCTCCTTCTGTTTTGACTGATATCCTTGCTGGATAGAATATTATTGGCTGTAGATTTTTTTTCTTTTCAGTACTTTGAATATATCATGCCACTCTCTTTGGGGCTGCAAAGTTTCTGCTGAAAAATACACTGATAGCCTTATGTGGTTTCCCTTATATGTAACTGTCTTCTTTTCTCTTGCTGCTTTTACAATTTTCTCTTTATCACTATTTTTTGCCATTTCAAATACTATGTGTTTTGGTGTAGAGCTTCCTAGGTTGATTTTGTTGTGGCAATATCTGTGCCTCCAGGTCTGGGAATCTATTTCCTTCTCCAGATTAGGGAAGTTTTCAGGTATTATTTATTCAAGTAAAATTTCTGCCCACTTTACTTTTCTCTCTATTCTTCTGGGATCCTTAAAATTCAAATGTTGTTATGCTTGATAGAGTCACTGAGTTTCTTAAGTATCTTATTCTGAATATATTTTTTTCTCTCACCTGCTCAACTTTATTACTTTCTACTATTACTGTGTCCTCCAGATTGCTAACTTGTCCTTCTGTTTCCTCTAGTCTGCTATTTAGTCTATGTAATATATTTTAATGTCATTTATTGGATTATTCATCTTTGATTGGTTGTTTTTTTTATCTATTTTTAAGGGTCTTGCTGATGTCCTCCACTCCTTTTCCAAGTACAGTGAATATCTTTAAGATCATTACTTTAAATGCTCTATCAAGCATATTACTTGTCTCCATTTCACTTAAGTATTTTGTTGTGGTCTTTTCTTGTTCTTTCATTTGAGACATGTTCCTCTGGTATCTTCATTTTATCTAACTCTATGTGCTTCTTTCTGTGTATTAGAAAAGTGAGCTATATCTTCTGATTTTGATGGCAATGCCAGTCAGCTGCAGTGGCTCTCTTTGCCAATTGTGGGGAGTGTTGGGTTCCTTTGATGCTGGTAAACCACTCTGGGGCCACTTTGGGCTTGAACTGAGTCAATCTAGGCATTTGCCAGAGATGTAGTAGCACCAAACTACTGGCTGATTTTCCTATGTTGTCCCCAGAAAAATTTTCTTTGATGGGCATGTGTGCAGTCAAACCAACTGCCTGCCCCCAACCCATGCTGGGGTTGCTGTTTGATTGGTGTGAAGTTTTGTTCCCTTCACCCCAGGGCAGGAGTTACTTTGGAGTGGTGCTAGCCCCTATTGTGGCAGTTCACACACTGCCAGTCTTGTGACTCTGGTTTGGCCTGAACACAAGAGTGAATGGTAAAGGATGTGGTGCCACCATCAAGACCAGGCCAGCCATGGTGGGGAATGGAGTTTTAACAAGGTGTGCATAGGTCTACTTGGGAGGTGAGCTCTTCTGCTACCACCACCACAACTGGGGCTGGTCTAGGTGCACATGCAAAGTGCTAGTGTGCTGGTATGGGAGCAATTTTGAGAAAGTGTGTGTTGGTCCTCTACTGTCCTGCTACTGGCACTAACACTGACCATTGTCACTCAGACTGAGGCCCACAAGGTGTGTGGGTCAGAAGAGATACTGTTGGAGTTTTTTGATGGTGTTCTGGGAGAAGGAACCAACAATGATGGGATTAAAGTAAGTGTGACTAGAAAAGATGGATCTGCTGAAGTGTGTGGGGAGGTACCATAGTATAAACATGTTTGGTAGTGAATTTCAACATAACACTGGTTCTTCCAGGTGGCCCTGAGTTTATGCTGGGGACTAGGAGATGTTCCTGAAGATGTCCCTCAGCAAACTCTGTCCCTCCAGTACATGCTCTGAGATTACTAAATAACTCTGCCTCCATTATGCCCCAGGCATTTTTCAAACTGCTGCTTCTATACTGTGATGCAGAGGTCTATTTGTTGTGTTGTTTCTTTAAGGCCAGGAAGTTGGCTTCTTATTGCCTTCAGGGCTCTTTCAGAGCTGAGCCTGTTGAATTTTTAAACTCATGACTTAAAGTCCCACCAGTTTTAAGAAGTAATGAAATCTAGCCTTTCTAATTTTTAAAGCCAAATATATGGGGACTCCCTCTTCCCTTTATGGGTTTCCTAATGTATTCCAATGGGTGTTTTGCATGCATTTTTTTTTCATTTTCATGGTGTTATATCTTTTGATAAAAATCACATATATATCATAAAATGTATAATACATGCCTGGTAAACATTTTACATATATTGTTTTATTTAATACTCACAACCTTATGCAATAGATGTCCTAATTCATTTTATGGATGAAAATATTTTTCTTACTTTCTCTAAGTCACATATTCAGCATGAAAACTCAATTAAAGCTGAGGGAATATATGATATCAAAGTGTGCTAAATTTTACAAAAAGAAACTATTCATAAAATTAATATATGTGTATGTAAAAAATATTAGAAAAGTGAAGATGAGATTAAACAAAAGTAACAGTTAAAACCCTTGATTCTTAGTTTCTTTCACTAGAGGCATATACTGTCATGGTGGAAAATTCTATGTGCCTGAATAAGCATGCACCCACCACTATATATATGCACAAATATTATATACATCACAAATGAGCATAGTAAGTATGTTCAACAACTTGCTTCTTCCCTACTTAATGTATCTCCAGGTACATATGTATGCATGTGTGTGTGTAATCTGCATTGTTCCTTTTAACATATGCATCATAGTTTTCTACTGACTTTTTTAATGATGGAAGTCGAGGTTGTTTTAAGTTTTATTGACATTTCAAACAATGCTACACTGATCACTTTAATATATATATCTTTGTATATTTCCCTTGCAATTTGTATTCCTAACAACAGTTTGAGTTAATATTTTCTTACAAATCCTGGGATAAATTTTCAAAATTTTATCCAATTAGAAAGTAAACTAGGGTGTGATGTATGCATGTAAATATATGTATATGTATATGTATATATTATATACAATATATATATTCAGTCATAGAAGGCTTTAGTAAATGGTAATATTGAATCAAATGTTTGAAGGTGAGGAGGGAGCCAATACATGAGAATTTCATAGAGGATTTCAGAATGGTCAACAACAGCAGCAGCCCTGAGGCTAAAAAATATGAGCACATACAGGGTTTAGTAAAGAGGTCACCATGGTTAGGACTATGTGGGAGAAGGGGAGGGTCGGAGTAGGTGAGCTTTAAGAAGTGAAAATTTGGATTGGGTAGGGCCTCATAGGCTATCTTAAGGACTTTTACTTGCCTGGGTGAAGAAGGTAATCATCAAAGGATCTTTAAACCCATGAGTGACATATCTGATTTGAGTTGTATGTGAGGTTTGGGCTTCCATGTTATATATGGCATGTAGTGGGCAAAGGAGGAAGGAGAATCACTGGTTATCATGCTATTGAAATCATTTCAGACAGAGGTAATGTTGGCATATATAACTGCAGAATTGGGGAGTACATGAGGACAGGTAAATTTCTGAATATACTCTGTATGATCAAAATAACCAGGATTTACTGACAGATTATATGGAGGTTATGAAAGAAAGAAGTGTCAAAGAGAGAGGGATAAGCTGAGAAACAGACTCAACTACAGAGAGCAAACTGATGGTTACCAGAGGGGCAGGGGTGGGGAGATGAGTGACATAGGGGATGGGGATGAAGGAGTACACTTGTTGTGATGACTAACAGGTGTTGTATGAAAGTGTTGAATCATTATATTGTACACCTGAAACTAGTGTTACACTATATTTTAACTAATTGTAATTTAAATAATTTTTTTTAAATTAAATACCAAAATACATGAATAGAAGAATGAAGAGTCAAAATGATGTCAGGGTACTTGATCCAGGCAACTAAAAGAGATGAGGAAGAGAGTAAGAAAGTCAGGTTTGTAGGGGAGATTAGACATTTAGTTTTGGGTGTTAAATCTCACATTTATATTAGACATTCAAGTGATGTTATTAGGACACCAGAGATCAAGGGAGATATAATTCCAGGCATCATCAGCACATAGATTTTCTCAGTTAAAGCCTTGAAAATGTATTTTATCACCCAAGATATACATAGAGAAAAAGAAAAGAACTGAGGACTGGATTATATAATGTAAATATTATTGGTTTTGGTTTTTGGCTTGGTTTATATCATTTTTGCCCAAGTTTTTAATATTGTCTCTACGCTTCAACAAAGTAGGATATCTATTTTCATTTATAAACAAACAAAAAATCAGCAATAACAGTGATGAACTTGATATTCAGAGATTATTTACCATCCTCAAGGCCCAAGGGCTAACATGTTTGGGGGCCTGGATTAGCCTCCTTGTGCTCCTTTTCTAAAGCCCAAGATCTTCAATCTGACTGCTTTGTTATGGAGCTTCTTTTATCCTTAGGGGAGGCAATGTAACTTACTTAAGCAAAAGCATACTTAATTTAAAAGAATAGATTTTATTGAGCTACACCTATGCTTTAGTATCTCTTTGGATTTGATTGACATCTTAACATAACGTTCCTGAAAGAACGATTTATAGTGAACAAATATTATGCACTATGTTCCAGACAAGAGGCTGGAGATTTTAACATTCATTTATCTAAATAGTCTACAATAACCCTCTGAATGAGAATCCTATTTTCTTTTCATTGAGAAGTTAAGAGAGGGGGAAGAGGTCATATCTAAGCCTCTAACAGATATCCTTACAGCTATATTAATTCCAGAAGGTGCCGATTTTCCTTATTGGGGGCTTGACAGGGCCGGGCCTTTAATTCAGTCAGGAAGCCCCAGTTCCCTTCTTTGTAAGCCTTATGGGCATATACATGGAATCTGTTATGAACATTACATATCTTTTAGAACACTGTTTTGCTCAATAAATAATACATCAGTCAAGGTTAACTGACTTGCCCAAGGTCATGTAATAAATAGGCAGTGTTGTGGCAGAGAAACAAACTTTATACATGTCTCCTGGCTCTAGGCCCTGACTGTATTCCCCTGGCCGAACTATTTCTGTAGTTGTCAGGATTTGAAACACACATTTCACTTTGGTTAGAAAATACCACTTGAAGGTAGGAATGCTTGAATAGTCCATAAAGGCCATGCTGGGATCTTTCAGCCTGTTACAAATATTACCATCCAAAAGATGTATTAAGAAAATCTTGTCATCTGTGCTGTAGAGTTAATGCCTGGTTATAAGCAGCTATTTTGACTGTGTTCCTGAAGAAGGAAGGTGAGCAGATCATTTCTGGGTAATGAATTAATCACTTTAAATATGTTTTCTGATGGAGCCAATGTGTAACACAGGAGGGAGCCACTAATGATGTGCTTAACCCATCAGCCCACTAGACAGGCCAAGCCTCTCCTTTGAGGCCTTGGGGGATTGAATAACATTAGAAACAGATGAACAGTAGGTTATTCTGAATCCCCTGCAGAACTAATTGGTCATACAACAGAATGTTCTATCAGCAGGCTACCATTTATTGAGCATCTACAGAGCAAAAGAGCATTATAGACTTGTAGCTTTTCACAAGTCTAAACACACTCTCAACTAGCAAGGACAATTTTGGTAACCTGCCTTATTCAGCCTAGGTATCTGAAAATTTGGTATTAGAATGGTTGTGCTTTAGTATTTAGATACATAATTGTTTTGAAAATTGCCCAACCTGTGTCAAATTATCTTGTTCTACAGGACATTTTTTTAAATTTATTTTTTATTTTCAGCATAACAGTATTCATTATTTTTGCACCACACCCAGTGCTCCATGCAATCCCTGCCCTCTATATTACCCACCACCTGGTATCCCGACCTCCCATGCCCCGCCCCTTCAAAACCAGGACATTGTTTTAATTGAATTTTTCTTGAAGTTTGAATTCATTGTATATTGAGCGTTAATGCCTCTTTGTTCTTTAGACAATCTAACATGTCTCAAATCTAACATGTCATTGCCATTACACTTCAGCTAGCTGAATTTCTGTATTTTTGATATCAGTAGGGAATTAAATCCATCATTTTTTGAATTGAAAAAAACTGCAGTAATTTTAGGAACAGCTATTTCTTTTTAAAATACAGTATGATTTCAGTTTGAGCTGATTTTCTCAATCTACCAAGAGCTAAGAGCTAAACCTAACAGTGTGGGTTAGGTTTCCATATATGTGAGCGTAATCTGAGTTCCTGCAGTTAAAAGCGTGAATGTGTGGAATCACTCTAAATGGATGCATCTTTCTCTAAAACAAGGTTTTCAGAAGGGAAAGCGAGTAATGACATGTACACAGGATTTAAACTGCAAAGGGTATGATTGAAAAATCCTTCACAAAAAAATGAAAAAAAAAAAGAAATATTATTTCTGTCAATGGTTAATTCAGAACACTAACAGTATAAAATACAAATCTATCTATGTGATGAAATCATATAATAGAGTATTAGAAATAATATAATGCATGATTGTCAATTGAATCCCTTCATTTTAGAGATGAGAAAAAGAAAATGCAGTGCAATAATAGTAATAATAATAAAATACCTGTAACTAAAACTTATTGAGAACTAACTAAATCACTGCTATAAGCATATTACATATATTATCTTATTTTATTATGTCACAATGCTATAAAGTCAGTAACATTATTACTACAGATGGGAAAATTAAGGAATTTTCCTGAACCACATAGCAAGACAGACTCTCGTTTTGAATCCAGGCAATTGACCTCTGGAGTCTATGCTCTTAACCACTACACACATACACATACTCATATATACACACATATATACACACATACGCACACACACACATATGTATGCATATATACATACATATATATTTAGTCTTTAGTTTGTGCTCCAGTCTTCCAGATCTCTGGAGTCATTCTTTCCTTTAATATTAAACAAAGCAGGCTTGACACCTTCCTAATCACGTTTACCATAGAACAAAGTATTCTAAAAAGAGAACATTTTTTTGAATCTATAAATTCCAGTGCCCCTTCCAGAATTTTTTGGATTCCTTGAACATTAATTACCCATAGTCATCATAATTCTAATACTGTCAATTTCACTCATGGATGATCTCCTGTAACTTTTCTTCATTCTCTAGTTTAATTGACCCCTTTAAGATTAAATAGAGATTCAATGTATTGCCTTAAACATAACGTCATCTTTAGGAGATGTACAATGATACAATTACAAAAAATGGCTCCAGACTGCTATTTTTAATAATAATTTCTAAAGATCTCTTTTTTATCTTTTCTTCCTCCTTTCTTAGCCTACCTCTTTGTGGAAAATTCTTCCTTCTGAACCATACAGTGTGTGTGTGTGTGTGTGTGTGTGTGTGTGTGTGTGTGTGTAATTTCCCCCATCCTATAATAGGAAGATCCAACAAATTGATCCCATACTAGGAATGAAATGTAGAAGTTATTTGATAAACTCTATTTCCTCTATCTCTACTTTTATCTGCTGTTCTGTGCCTAGTGAATAGGGACAAGATGATTTCTCTTTCCTGAGTACAGGTGTAATCCTAACATCTGCAATTAAAAGTCGTGCCAAGGCCTGTAGCTGGCACCCCAACTTTGTCTTTTTTCTAATCTTTGCTTCTCTTCTGCACCCCACTGCTAGTTGGAGTTACAGTGTCTCCCTTGCCCCCACCAACTTGTTATTTCATGGCCAACCTCTTGAACCTCCACACAGGTGGAGAGTTTGCCTTTAAAAAGCTGACCCACGAATGAGAATAGAACAGTTTCCATCAGTGAACTCAACAACATTTGGGAAGGATGGTCTGGCATCCCAGATAACTGGACTGAGGTCTAGAACTGAAGTTACTGGCTCTGAGTGTGCATGTATCTTTGTTGCAGTGATACCTTCTCTTATATATGAGAAGCAGGCAACTTGGATTGGTACTACCTGAGGTAAGTCATGACAGTCTTTCTTAGAACAAACTGCAGTTGATTTCAGTGGATGTATGAACATGTATTTTATTGAAAGATCAAGAACACATCCTGAAGCAGGATGGAATAAAACTGCAAATAATTGTAACTTTTATGATTATTTGTTTAACTTGGAAGTAAGAATGTGAAATATCACTTAGACCTTTGTAGGTGGCCCTGTTTGGATGTGCTCATCTTTTCACCTTCTGTATTATAGACATCCTTCCCTCCATTTGTACTAATCCCAACTGTTCCTCATAGGCCCACTATCTTCTACAGGAAGTGTATATCACAGGAGATAGGATCCTTCCTGAAACTTGTAACTTCTGACTTTTCAGGCCTGAGCTCTATGCTATTTTAAAGTTTATTCGGTTTATATTTTGACAGTTCTGGAATAAAGTTGGAAAAGCCAGCCACTGGCTTTATTTGTCATCACTCCTTACTCCACAGAATTATTATTCTTGAAGAAAACCCAATCTACTCTTCTAACAGAAAAGCACATTCATTTGTTTACATAACTTGATTCAATTCCTTGTCTAACAGCAGCCCTAGGATTATTGTGCCTAAATCCTAGCCACTAGACCACCAGGGAGCTGGATTATTGTGCCTAAAGATATTTTGTTCCTTAAGCATGAAGGACTACCTGTTAACCCAGGAACTTGGGCTAAAACACTCAATTTTTTTGCCAACTGAAAAGAAAGGATGTTTCAGTTCATCCTGCAAGGGATACATGTGTCTTAACACATGATAAACACTCATACATACACCCACATTCATAAATATATACTTACAAGAATTTATATGTTACATTTGCATTCCTAATTTTATATTCAGAGAGATGAAAGGTTGCTTTCCTTGGGCAAGAACAACTTATGGTGAGAAATCAGAAATGTATAAAATAGAAAGGGATGTTCAACCTTATGGAAAAAAAAAAAAAGAAACCTAAAGAATTAAGTAAAGTTTCAGGATATAAAAACAATTTATAAAAATCAGTTACATGTCTACACACATGACATGTCTAACAATGAACTAGCAGAAAAAAATAATAAAGAATGCAATACCACTTAAATGGTATAAAAAAAACACTTAGAAAAAAATGAACTGAGTATGTGAAAGATCTGTATTCTAAAAACTATAAGATATTGATTAAAGCAATTGAAGAAGACACACATAAATAGAAAGATATTCTATATTCATGGACTGGAAAAATTAATGTTAGTATGTTAGTAATGTGCAAAGGGTTCTACAGATTCAATGAAATTCTTTAAAAAAAAAATCCAATAACATTTTTCAAAAACAGAAAAACATCTTAAAATTCCTAGAAATCACACACACATGCCCCAAAGCAGTCTTGAGAGAAAAACAAACAAACAAAAAAACAGTGCTGGTGGCATCACACTTCCTGATTTCAAACTATATTACAAATCTGTAGTAGTCAAAGCAGTATGGTATTGGCATAGAGAAAGACATAAAGATGAATGGAACAAAATAGAGAGCCTAGAAATCAATATATATATACATAGATAGATCTAGATCTATCTATCTATCTATCATCCATCTCTCTCTCTCTCTCTCTCTCTATATATATATATATATATATATATATATTCAATTAATTTTGGCAAAAGAGCAAGAATATAGAATGGGGAAATAATAGTTTCTTGGGATAATGGTGTTGGGAAAATTAGATAGTCCTTGCAAAGAATAAAACTGGATCCCTATCTTAACCATTCACAAAAATCAACCTAAAATGGATTAAAGACTTAAACATAAGACGTGAAACTGTGAAATTTCTGTAAGAAAACAGTCTCCTTGACATTGGTATTGGCAAGGAACTATTATATTTGACACCAAAAGCAAATCTGTATCCCAATGTTCATAACAGCAATGGCCATAGTCATCAAACTGTGGAAAGAACCAAGATGCTCTTCAATGGACAAATGGATAAATTAATAAATGTATGTATGGATATACTCCATACATACAATGGAATATTATGCTCCATCAGAAAAGATGAATACCCAACTTTTGTATCAATATGTACAGGACTGGAAGAGATTATGTTGAGTGAAATAAGTGAAGCAGAGAGAGTCAAGTATCATACGATTTCACTTACTTGTGGAGCATAAGGAATAACATGGAGGACATGGGGAGATGGAGAGGAGATGGGAGTTGGGGGAAATTGGAGGGGGAGACAAACCATGAGAGACTGTGGACTCTAAGAAACAAACTGAGGGATTTGGAGGGAAGGAGGGTGGGGCATTGGGTGAGCCTGGTGGTGGGTATTATGGAGGGCATGTATTGCATGGAGCACTGGGTGTGGTGCATAAACAATGAATTCTGGAACACTGAAAAGAAATAAAATAAAGACAAAATAAACAAATGGGACCATATCAAACTAACAAAGGAAACTATCAATAAAATGAAAAGGTGACCTATAAAACATGAGAATATATTTATAAACCACATACTCAAAAAGGGGCTAGTATCCAAAATATTTAAGGAACCCATAAAATTCAATAACAAAACAATTCAATTAAAAGTAGACAAAGGACTTACATAGACATTTGTTTTCTTTTTTCAAGGAAGGCTTACCAATGGCCAACAGAAGGTAGCCCTGGGTGGCTCTGTCAGTTAAGTGTCTGACTCTTGGTTTTGGCTCAGATTGTGATCTCATGGTAATGAGATTGAACCCTGAGTCAGGCTCTGTGCTCAGTGTGGAGTCTGCTTTGGATTCTCTTTCCCTCTCTGTCTGCTCCTCCTGCTCATATGCTCTCTTTCTCTCAAATAAATAAATAAGTCTTAAAAAACAAAAACAAAGACAAATGGTTATACACACACACACACACACACACATATGCATACATATATGGAGAGAGATAGAATATATAGACTAGAATATTACAAATAGATTATAAAGGAATACTCTTTAGCCTTAAAAAAGAAGGAAATCTTGCCACTTGTGACAATATGGTAGATTTGGGAAGGTATTATGCTAAGTTAAATAAGTCTGACAGAGAAAGACAAATAATACCTAGTATCACTTATATCTTTGTGTGTATGTATATATATATATGAATTCAGCATATATATATGCTGAATTCATAGAAACAGAGTAGGGTGGTGGTTGCCAGGGGCTTAGTGGTGGTGAAATAGAAGTTAATAAAGGGGTCTGAAGTTTCAGTATAAGATAAACAGGGTCTGAGGATCTAATGTGTAACACTGTGACTATAGTTAATAACACTATATTGCAAATTGAAATTTGCTAAGAGAATATACTTGAAAAAGAGAAATAATGGGAGGTAATAAATTAACTTGATGGAGATCATGCTGTCACAGTGTATGCATATACCAAATCATCACATTGTACATTGTAGGTATCTTTAAATTTTGTCAATTATACCTCAATATAGATAAAAAACAACAAACTACAATGCCTCCATCACCAATTACAACATGGAAACTAGAAATCTGGAAAACAGATGGTAGGCAATATGAAATTTAATGTTTTTGAAAATAAATGGGTCTGAAAAATTTTGGAGGCCTGGCTATAAATACTACTTTTCTTTCTTTCTTTTTTTTTCTTATTTATATGGGATGTTTGGGGTTTGTTTTCCACTTTGTGCAAGACACACAGTTCCAGGGTGTCAGGAAGGCTTGCATGTGGCTTGAATAATAATGTGGTTTTCACTTAACTTCCTTTTTAAAAAAAAAAATTATTTATTTATTTATTTATTTATTAAATTAATTTATTTATTTTCAGAATAACAGTATTCATTATTTTTTCACCACACCCAGTGCTCCATGCAATCTGTGCCCTCTATAATACCCACCACCTGGTACCCCAACCTCCCACCCCCCCACCACTTCAAACCCCTCAGTTGTTTTTCAGAGTCCATAGTCTCTCATGATTCACCTCCCCTTCCAATTTACCCCAACTCCCTTCTCTTCTCTAAGACCCCTTGTCCTCCATGATATTTGTTATGCTCCACGAATAAGTGAAACCATATGATAGTTGACTCTCTCTGCTTGACTTATTTCACTCAGCATAATCTCTTCCAGTCCTGTCCATGTTGCTACAAAGGTTGGGGATTCATCCTTTCTGATGGAGGCATAATACTCCATAGTGTATATGGACCACATCTTCCTTATCCATTTGTCCGTTGAAAGGCATCTTGGTTCTTTCCATAGTTTGGCGACCGTGGCCATTGCTGCTATAAACATTGGGGTACAGATGGCCCTTATTTTCACAACATCTGTATCTTTGGGGTAAATACCCAGGAGTGCAATTGTAGGGTCATAGGGAAGTTCTATTTTTAATTTCTTGAGGAATCTCCACACTGTTCTACAAAGAGGCTGCACCAACTTGCATTCCCACCAACAGTGGAAGAGGGTTCCCCTTTCTCCACATCCCCTCCAACACATGTTGTTTCCTGTTTTATTGTTTTGCTGTTTTTTATTTTGTTGGTTGGTTTGTTTTAATGTTTATTTATTTATTTTGGAGAAAGAGCAGGGGGAGGGACAGAGGGAAAATGAGAGAGAAGTTTAAGCAAACTAACCTACCCCCTCCCACCCCCACCCAGAGTGATCCTGGACTCTGGCTCCATTTCCCTACCCCAAGTTCAGGACCTCAGTGGGAAGCAAAAGTCCAATATTTAATGGACTGCCTAGGCACCCCTTGCTGTTTTGATATAAAAGAATCCTCTGCTTCCGCTTGCTACAATCTGCCTAGTCTATGGGAAGGTTAGAGAAGGTGCTTCAATGAACCTAGAGCCTCTTGAAGCCTGATGGCTGGTAGTGGCTACCGAGGACTGAAACCCAGTATTGGTTCTGCTGGGCTAACCACCAAGCTGTTTCCCAAGATACAGGTGATGGTGCCCTGGAGGCCTGGGAAGATTCTGAGCATTCTGGGGACTCCAACACTGTAGCCATGAATAGGAGAGTAGACTTCCCTAAAAAGAAGCTTGCCCACCAGTGACACTGGTGGGCCATGAGGAGACCAATGTGGTGAAGAATGATTTGCCAGGATACTCAGCACTTCTGCAGGAGCTATACTGGAAGGGGAACCCAGGGGTTACAGGTGATAGTTGTGAATGGCCACAAGGAAGATGCTGGAGGGGATGGCAGCCATGCTGTCACTTGTGACCTGATGAAAATCTCTGTGTTGATCCCTCATGGCTCTTGGCACAGGATGGCAGGGACAGGGACCCTAGGACCCCATTTGCCAAGGAGACCCCCAAAGACCGCTCCCAGAGCAAGGCAAGCATGCGGTCAAAAACTACTTTTCAATAATCTTAAAATAGAGTTTTTGTCATTAAAATGTTAAATTTATCAAATTACTTGCTTTGAACAAGTTATCAGTCTTAAGCAGTGATATCAAATAGCCTTAACTTACCATCTATTAAATGATTCCCTAGGTGATAGGGAGAAATTATTCCGGATATTTATCAAAGTGTGTCCCTATAAGTCTTTATTCACAGAAACAAAGGTACACTTACATTTTAATCATCTAGAGTTAAAATAACCTAGAAGATCATTCTCTCCAAAGTTTCTTAGCATAATGAGTATACTTTTAAGCCAATAGTAGAAAGTTCTCTTAAAAAGCAAGCTGATCACAAGACTCCCCACTTCTTGTCATTTCATTTCTCTAATAGTTACTTTTTAAAATCTCAACTTTTTTAACAGAAAAAGATCTAGAGTTCCAAAAGTTACATGAAAAAAAAATTAATTTATTTATTTGAAAAATATTCATTGTCCACCTATGATATGCTAAACTCTGGATGAGATGTTGGAGTTAGAGGAGTAAACAAACAAAAGGTCACAATGATCAACAACAGAAAACCACCTGCTTACATGATGTTTCCACCATCAGAGAACTTTGTGTTGTCTGTTTCAAATCCAAAACCTTTTTGCTGTTACTTATTGATCTGAAGGTTTTTGTTACTCTAGGGACTTTATTTCACGCAAGAGATACACCTGTAGGAAGTGAGGAAGGTAAGATAAGGGAAGGGAGAAATTGTCCTGATGAGTATTTATAACTGAAACCCAGCCCACTTTACACAAATTCAGAGCCAATGGCCGGCCATTCCATGTTAAGGCAATGGACCCTGGCCTTTGAATATCAACATCACAAAGCCATTGATCACTGTACTCATTTCCTTCTTAATGGAAACTTAATAAAAGAGAACAAAAATGTCATTTTATAAACACTAGCTTTTTCTTAAAAGATTCAATAAACAAACAAAAACCAGAATCAGACCTATAAATAAAGAAAACAAACTAATGGTTGCCAGAGGGAAGGGAGTGGAGAAGATGGGCAGAATCAGTAAAGAGGAGTGGGAAATACAGGCTTCCAGTAATGAAATGAATAGTCATGGGAATAAAAGTTACAGCATGAGAAATTTAGTCAATGATACGATAATAGTGTTGTATGATGGCTGATGGTAGCTACACTTGTGGTAAACATAGCATAACATATAAACTTGTTGAATCATTATGTTGTACACATGAAACTAAAGAACACTGTGTCAACTATACCCAAATAGTAATAATTATGATAACAATAGTAATTTTAAAATAAAAAATGTTTAATGTATTATTTATGATTTACCAACTTGTGTTCCAGATACAAATACCCTTTAATAAAAAATACACATGATTATAAGACAACTTTAAATATAATTTTTGAATTCTTAGTTATAATTTATTTGACCTTTATCTGCCATGAAGACTTATGGAGTTCAGCTGCTTTTGGTGATCCTTCTCTTTCCCTTCTGTGGTTTATTGCAGTTCAATTCCCTGGGGAACAACACTAGCCCATTCATTTGTTTCCTAGCAGAGGGGGCTACTTGGCAGATTCCTCGTGCAAAATGAGTTGCTCTCTTGTCAGGAGACTGTTTGATCCTGATAGGTTTGTGATACAAGCCTTGCCATCTGTTGAATAAATATAGGACAATGAAAGCTCAAAGTATAAACACATGTGAAAACATGCAGAGCTACTCTATATGAACACTTGCTCTTAAATAATTTTATGCCATTTGGAAAAATTTTATGAGGCATGAAGTGTAGCAAGCATTGAATTTTTAAATTTGCTTTTCTGACTATTTTCTCTAAAAAGTGATAGGAGTAATTTCCCTGGCAAAAGCTCCCACTATTCCCCTTTGATTTTTCCTTATCTTTTCTGTGTACCCTCTCAGTGAAGCCCTGATGCCGAAACCTTCCCCCTCTTGAGGAAATGTATTAGAAGAAAGAAAGAAAGAGAGAAAGGAGGAATGAAAGAAAGAAGAAAGAAAGAAAGAAAAAGGAAGGAAGGAAGGAAGGAAGGAAGGAAACAAAACTTTAGGGGCTTCATTCATAGTGATAAAATGAGTCAAATCTAATTTGGACACTTAGGACCCATGCCTTGACTAGAAATTTGAGGGTTTTTTCCCTAGTTTCTTAACTTTATCATCTACTACTGAAATTCACATTTTTCTATGTGCTTATAATAATGATATTTTAAGAAGAAATCAAATATTGCTTATGAACTTGAGAGTTCAGGAGACTGACCCTTGGCAAAAATCTCAAAAACACTTTTGTTTCACTTCTCTATGTTTGATACATTTACTGCAAGTTTTATCTTAAAGACACACCATTCATTAACCCACTTGTCTTTTTCTTTGCTGAGTTGTCATTGCCAATAAGAAAATGATCAATAATTGGAAGGCATAAGCCCAAACAGTCATATCAGAACAGGTTGTTTGAGTAGTTGCTATTATAACTCCTTCCAACTTCTCGCCTTAATTTTTTAAACATCTGTCTTTATGGACCAGGAATAAAATGTTTTAAGTCAAATAATACATACTAGAAACTATATCCAGTACCCCCTTTATTTTTGAGAAAGTTGGCCTTTGAGATATTACATAAACTTTGCATTCATAGCGAAATGTAAAACAAAACATGTTCTAGAAGAGAGTATTGGCTACTTTAATATCTTTGACAATTAGATGTAGTGTTTAGCACAACAAATAGAACAATTTGTGACAATAAGTCTATGCTAAGCACTGTTTTAGGCACTTTATATCCATTAAATCATGTAATTTGCATAACAAATTCTAAAGTGGTAGTAAATTAAACTGAAGCACAAAGAGGTAACTTATAAGACAAATGCCATATGATTTCACTCATATGTTGGATCTACAAAAAAGAAAAAGGAAACAAATAAGTACACAAAAAGCAGAATCAGACCTATAGAAACAGAGAACAAACTGATGGTTGTCAAAGGGTTGCAGACCTGGAGGATAGGCAAAATGAGTGAAGGGGAGTGGGAGATACATACTTCCAGTTATGGAATGAACAAGTCACAGGAATAAAAGGCACAACATAGAGAATATAGTCAATGAAATTGTAATATAATAGTATGGTGACAGGTGGTAGCTACACTTGTGGTGAGCATACCATAACCTATAAATTTGTTGAATTGATGTTGTATACCTGAAACTAACATAATATTGTATATCAACTATATTGAAATAAAAATTATAAAAAATAAGTTTGCTGGGAGGATAGACATGTACTTATGCATGTATCTTTTATACTATATGACATAGGATAGCCATTAATTTTTGGATCTCTTAATCCTTTTCCTTTCAAAATATTGTTTAGTAAGATAATGGAGTTTCTTTGACCAGCTCCAGGAAGAATCTAGAAGAAACTCTTTCAATGTGAATCTTTAAAGCACACAAAAAACAATTGCTTAATTACCTAATATATTCTTGCTATCTTGTCTCATAATGTCTTGTGGTAGATTTCTGGGATTTAGGGGTACCCAGATAGTGCTATCATAGATTAAGAGTAAGAAGAGATCCAAATATATGGGGTTATGGTCTATCTAGCAAACACTTAACAAACCCATCTTAGCGTTAAACTGTTTGGAAAAGACTCTTTAATATTATTAATTCTTTCTGACTTTTCTGTTTGATAGGTTCTACACTGGTCCTACATTTTTTTGATGGCCTGGAATAATATTTATTCATTCAAATATAATTATTATGCATCTATTATTTACAGGTATTCTTCCAGGTTCTGGTTATAGATCAGTGAATATTCAGAGAAGTTATCTTTTATCCTGGAGCTAAAGTTCCAGAGAAAGAGATAGGAAATCAAAAAAGATCATTTATGTGGGGATCAGGGACAGGCTTCAAGCTCCATGGGCTCAAGATTCTTATGCATAGCCTATGTAAAACAGTCTTAAGGGGCACATGGGTGGCTCATTTGGTTAAGCATCTGCCTTTGGCTCAGGTCATGATCCCCAGTTCCTGGGATCAAGCTCCATAGGAAGTCTCTGCTCAGTGAGGAGTCTGCTTCTCCCTCTTCCTTGACCTCCAGCTCTGCCTACTTGTGTTCTCTCTCTCTGGCAAATAAATTAATTAAATTAAAAAAATAAAAATTCTTAAATGACTATCCCTATAATAAGCAAGCAGCCACACCAAAGAATGTTCAAATAAAGATACATACACATTGTTATGAGAATCAGTGTAATAACCACAAAAATCTTGTCTGGATCAGTGAAGGATGATATGCTGTGAACTTTATAACTTTGCTTCCCCAAACTCCCTCTCAGGATTCCTTACACTTTTGAGGTGGCTAGTAGTTTCATGGTATTATTTCGAAGACACATCAGATTCTATATAAAATTTTAGTTTTATTCCTATAACTCAAAAAATAAATGAGACTCAGGTTCCTGAGTGGCTCAGTGGGTTAAGCATCTGCCTTCTGCTGAGGACATGATCCCAAGATCCTGGGATGGAGCCTTGTAGGTTCCCTGCTCAACAGGAGAATATGCTTCTTCTTCTCCCTCTGCCCTTTCCTAACCTCACTTGTGCTCTCTCTCACTTTAAGTAAATAAATAAAATCTTTAAAATTAATTAATTGTTAATTAATTAATTAATGAGACTCAGGGGCACCTGAGTGGCTCAGTAAATTAGGCATCTACCTTCAGCAGAGTTCATGATCTCAGCGTCCTGGGGTTGAACACCACATCAGGCTCTCTGCTCAGTGAGGAGCCTGCTTCTCACTCTCCCTCTCTTCCTCCCCTTGCTTGTGCTTTCTCTCTCTCTCTCTCACAAACAAATAAATAAAATCTTCTAAGAAAATGATAAATGACACTCAGACTATCACCTTCTCTCTCTCTCTTTTTTTTTTTTTTTGGATTATCTAACAGGAAAGTTAAGGTAGCACAGTATCCACTTTAAGATTAAAATCCACTGCAAAGGAAAAAATCTAATACCCAGAATACTGTGATAATAGCCATCATGAACTGAGGTATCACAATTTGTTTTCCTATGCCAGCCCCCAGTCCTTTAGAAGAGATACTCCTTGGTGATACAGAATGTATTCCCTGCCAAGGTGTCTCTGGGTAAACTTAGGAAGTGTAGAAGTCAGAAGGAAACTTCCTGAAATCTTTAATAATGGAGCAAAATGAGAGGAACAGGATAAACCTAAATTGTGTGAGTTGTATATATGTATCACCGCCCCATGTAATATATTATTCTACTGATGATATTATTAACAGATGTGCATATAAGGCATTGGTGAATCACTAGAGATGCAGAGTGTAATCCTTTTAAAAATTCATTTCTTAATGATGATTAAGATTATAATATAATCATAATTATATAATTATGATTATAATATAATCATAATTAATGATTCTTAAAAGAAATATAAATGCAAAGGAAGGAAGGAAGGAAAACTAGCCCAATAGCCAATTAAGGAAATGCAATTTAACATGTTTTACCTTTTAAATTGTTGAAGAATTTAAACAAACACCATGTTCTAGTTATCTATTGCTATATAAAAAATCACCCCAATTTTAATGGGGTAAAAGAACCATTATTTGATCATGTTCATGGATTCTGTGGATCAGGAATTCAGAATGGACACAATGAGACAACTTCTTTCTGTTTCACAGTGTCTGGGTGCACAGTTGGAAAAGAAAGATTCAATTAACAAGTATGGTAGTTGATCTCAGATTCAGCTGCCAACCAAACATCTACACAGGGACTCTCCATGTGACTGGTTTCTTCACAACATTATGGCTGATTTCTAAAAACAAGTGTTTCAAGAGAAGTGAGATTGAAATTTTCTTTTTTATGACCTGGCTTTGGAAACCACATTGCATCAATTTTGCCAGTCACAATTCCATCCAATATTCAAGGGACCTTACTTTTTGAGATGAAGAGTGTCAAGGGCACATTGTAAGAAGAGTCTGGGGCATGAGAGACGTTTTTTGGCTATTTTTAAAAAATACAATCGGCTACATGTACTAATAACCATTTTGATGAGAATTTAAGAAAATAACAGTAATTAAAATTTTGTACTACCAATCTAGACACTGGCTGGATTTAACATAGGACTTAAAATATATCTATCCTTTGACAAACTAATTCTAGGTTTCCAAACATGAAATCTATTTTTTTTTCTTTAAGATTTTATTTATTTATTTGACAGAGGGAAAGACAGTGAGAGCAGGAACACAAGCTGGGGTGTGGGAGAGGGAGAAACAGGCCTAGCAGGGAGCTCCACGTGGGGCTCAAGCCCAGGACCCTGGGATTATTACCTGAGTTGAAGCCAGATGCACAACAACTGAGCCATGGGGATGCCCCCCAAATACCAAATCTTAAGGAAATAATTGTGGTTTTATCTATAATCCAGTATGTGTCATAGTTCACAACCTATGAATATTTTATTCTTTTCAAAATCATATCTGAGCTATTGCAGCACAAACCTCCAAATTGGGGGGCAACTATAAGAAGTTAGTAACCTTAAAATGTCCCTGCCTTTATTCAGTTTTTTTAGAGGATTCCAAAGGTGTGTTCCATGCTGCACTCAGTACCAGGTCTTCATCTTGTTCCTGCTTCATTGAGTGATGCAGACTTTGAACACTTGGTACTGATGGAAGTGGTATTATGTGTTATTGTAATTATTTTAGCTGTGACAAATACATTTGTAATCAGAAAAAAGTTATTAGGATGAAACCAAAATTTTGTAGCTCTCATGCTAATTTGTTGGGACAAATGATATTTTGTCCTCACCTTATAGTTCTGTTACCAAAGTAGTTCAAATAAAAAGATAATAAGATAGTTTGAGAGATGATAGGTAGAATTATATGTAACCATATATATGAGGTATTTTATATGTCATATATATTATATAAGACATATGACATAACATATGACATATGTAATATAGGATATATGACATATTATGACATTACATATGACATATATCATGTATGTTATATATGATACTTAAATATCTATATATGTAGGTATAGATAAATACCTTAATAAATATATGTCTATCTATCTATATCTGTATCTATCTATACATATCTTAAATACTGTGTTATCTTCCTAACTTATTTCCCGACAACAGTTTTGCCCACTTCAATCCAACCTTCAAACTATATCCAGCCAGAAGGAACTTTTGAAAATGAAAGTTTGATCACATCATATCTCTGTTTAAAAACCTTCATTATTGTTAGGATACAGCACACATTTCTTCCCATAGCTTACATGTTCTGATAGAATTTGATGTCTGCTTACCCCTTTGCTCCTATCTTTTCCCTCTACACCTACAAATAATCAATGCTTTAAATATTCTTACCCTCCCTCAGCCTGTAGTTTTATTTGACATGGCCCATAGTACATTTAACAAATATTTTTGTTTGTGGCTAATGTTTATAAATTGGGAGATTTTACACTAAAAATATCTAGGTTTTCAAATTTTCTTAAAATATGACACCTTGAGGCAATTGGGTGACACAGCCTCTTAGGCAACCGACTCTTGGTTTTTGGCTTGGGTCATGATCTCAGGGTTGTGGGATCCAACCCCACATCAGGTTCTGGGCTCACCACAGTATCTGCCTCAGATTCTCTCTCCCTCTACTTCTGCTCCTTCTGTTTATGGTCTCTCTAAAATAAATACATAAATTAAAAAATATATATATATGACACAATTTGCCAACATTAGGTTTGCATTTCTACTACCTCCTTTGGAGCAGGAAAGAGATTTATAGATTGCAACAGGGATCATTCCTCCCAAAGTTCCCTTGCCAGCTCATTTTACTATGTACACTACATTCCTGGCACCTATACACATAGAAGTTTGTGACTCTTGTCTAAAGACAAAATTACTTTTTCACCTGAATATTTTGGCATCATTTAGAAGAAACATAGACATCACATCTTTTCTTGGATTAGAAAACATAATTTCAATCAGTTCCTCAATTCTAGGGAAATGTAAGGTTTATAGATTAAATTTAGTGTTTTCTTTAGTTATTCTTCTCTGTACTTCTTAGAGCCTTTTAAGCTCTGCTTTTCAAGTGAGTGATTTATTATACGCTTTACTTTGCCTGCTAATTGTTTCATGGTTGTTAGTTTTGAATCCTCTACCGGACTCCAAACTCAGTGAAGGCAGAAGCCATGTCAGGATACTTGTACTTAGAAAAGCTCTCAACAAATTCTGGTTGTGATTTTGATAACAACATATCCTCTTAGGCACTGATAAATATTCTGGGAGAATGGTATCCTGGTCATTGACAAGTCAGGCAGTCTTAAACAACTCTTCGGGAAAGGTCAATTTTTATTCCCATACAGGAGGAGAGAGTAGAAAAGTCTTTATAGTCTGTAATCCAACTCTGCCTTCCTGCATTTATTTTTCAACCTAGGAGTTTCTCAAGATAAAAACAGCACCGTAGACTTTTTCCTTCCATGGGGGAAAAACCCAAATGAAAACCTCTCAGTAGGTTCCCAGGCTACCTCTCTCTGATGTCATCATTATTTGCATGCCAAAGGGAAGCCTGAAGGCCTACCGGCCTTCTCTGGGGATGGGTGCTGGGCAGGACTGGAGCTGACAGTTCTTGGTCAGGGCACAGAGAAAGACTGGGTTTGCAAGTACCCAGGGGCTGTTATTTGGTTCTTTGGAAGAGGCAGGATCCCAAGGGTAGGCCAAGAGCTGGAGGTCAGGGTTTTGCCAGTTGCAAGGTCTAACTAAATGCAGAGCTGAGGAAAATTTGGAAAATTAACTTGTTGAGGTGCTGATAGAATAATTAAATGACTCCATATCTTACTTCCCAACTGACACAAGGTATTGTAATTTTAGAATCATTTTCTTCTCTTAGATGAAGACAAATTTAAGAGCTAAGTGATTGCTTTCAAATGGATGCATAACATCTCTATAGACAGCATGAGGGATCTCTTTGCAGCTAACATTTGTGAAAGATTATTTGTCAAAATCCTAGGTAACTAAACTGACAGAGTCATTTGACCTTGGGATGAAAATGCAAATGACAGCTTCCATTTTAAGTCTTCCTCACTGGAACAATTTCTTTTTACATTAGCTTGAATGAAAATGCTGACTTATAACAACATATTTATTACTAATGTGCGATACAAAGCTCTGCCAAAATTCAGAACAAACAAAATGATGAGACCATGGTCAGATATTTTAGTGATCACTGGTAAAGGGTGATATGACTTATATACTTCCCATGAACAATTAAAAACTGAACTATAAAATAAACTCATTTCAGTTGCTATTCTCTTTCTGCAAAAATATGTATGACAAAATAATGAAATAAACTAGATTAAATATTTGCTTTTAAAATAACCTCTCAAAATAGATATTCTTGGAGACTGATAAAAATTCATGTGCACATTCTGTCTTTTAAACATGTAGACATACAGGGGTGCCTGGGTGGCTCATTTGGTTAAGAGGCTGCCTTAGGCCCAGGTCATGATCCCAAGGTCCTGGGATAGAACCCTACATCAGGCTCCCTGCTCAGTGGAGAACATGTTTCTCCCTCTCCCTCTGACTGCCGTTCTGCCAACTTGTGCTCTCTCTTTCTCTCTGTCAAATAAATAAAATCTATAGAAAAAGAACTGCTGTCATTTCTAAAATAAATAAATAAATAAACATATACACATACATACATACACTTATATCTGGTAAATCTTTATGAGAAAGATAAGTGTATTGACTAGCAGGAGGTAGTAAAGGAAGAAAAGGAAGAAAAGACAACTCAGGCTTTGTTGGTATTGGCACTATTGACATTAGAAGCTGGATTATTACTTGATGGGGAGACTGTCCTATGCATTGTATGATGTTTAACAAAATTCTTAGTCACTACCTACTAGATACCAGTAGCATGCCCTCCTTCCACGTTATGATGATCAAGTATACTGTCCAGGGTAACATCACTAAAATGGCAACACAGGGGACCTCAGCCTCTGTCTCTCTGCAAAGATCAATAATTAGACAGCTGCCAAAGAACAAAAACTATATAGTCTACCTGAGAAACTTTAGCAATACAGCGGAAAAACAAAAACAAACAAAAAACCCTGAAGATAACTGCTCAAGAAGAGAGCTTCATTTTGAATACATTATCCCATTCCCGCGAGATGCAACTTAATACCTAAAAAGAGTTCTCCTTGATAGGAAGGGGTCAGGGTGAGGGTCCAACTTCTCCAACCTGTTTGGGGAACTGCATGAAATGACCCATTTCATTTTCACCCCTCCAGACCTGAAAAGCTGAAACATATAAAGAAGGCTACGAAGAAGGTAGAAAAGCAGAAGCTACCAATAGTGGCCATACAAGAGCAATTGTGGTTCACAATGAACTGCTTTGCAGAAAAATCTAGCAAATTTTACCACTGAAAAAACCAGTGCCAGAACAGCTACCAAATGCCTCACTACAGATTTCACCATTCTCATACCTCAGGTATATGTAGTTAATGACACCAGCTGCCTCAGTTCCTCCTGCCTTGCTCCTTCCCCTCCTCGCCACTGGAGCCAAAAGTTCACTGGAAGCCAGCCCAGGCCTCTGAGGTTGTACAAGTGCAAGATGCCAGCCTAGACGCTTGAGGCTGACCCCCACCACCATGCAGCATACCATGCATGTGCTTCACCACCCTAACCCTCTAGCTGTGTACTTACATGATGCTGGTCTGGCCTGACACCCATCACTAGTCTCCTCTGCAGTGTGCAGTGTCCATTAAAGGGACTAGAGAAATAAAAGACCACTCAACCACAGGATGGCACATTGACAGCCAGGGACCTCATAGCTACATGTGGGCCTGCATCAGGCTCTGTCTTTTGTCACTGGCCTACACAATCAGCAACAGCTAACACTTCTGATTGTTTACATTCTTACCCCCAGCCCAATCCTCATCAATGGACTCGACTGTCACGTGCCCATGGCAAAACCCAACAGTCATGGTAGTCTTGGTGACAGCCAGAGCCTACAAAGCTCTTGCTCTTTCTCCCTACCTTGGTTCCCATTATTTTTATGTGTCTGCAAGTGACCCTGCCACTGCACAGGTACCTAAAGATAAACCCCAGAGCCAAGTGTGTGAACCCCACAAATTCTAGCCACCACTATGGCTTGCCTTGGTCCCCAGACACTGGACCTGGAGATGTCACTGCACATCTCCACAGAGATGATAAGAACCACAGAGCTATCAGTGCTCTGGAACCCCTTGTCCTGAACCAAAGAGACATCATGTGCCCCCAAGATCCCAGCCATCACATGTCCCCATACAAGGTATCATGCACCACTAGACACAGGGTGACAATATGCTCCAACATGCCCCATATCTAAGTGAAAGTCTTCCTTACTGAAATCAATCTATAAAATTTGGAAAAGGTGACTATTTATTTAAACAGGCAGACAGCCATGCAAGACTAGGCAGGTCACAAAAAAATACACTAAAATAAGTTCAGTAACTGGCCTCAAAAAAAAAAAAAAATGGAGATCCAGGAATCAAATGATATAGACTTGAAGTATTATTTTCTAAAGATGATTAGAGAGATACAAGAGAACAGATACATCCTTTAAAAATATCTGAAAAATAATACAAGAACAAAATGAGAAGTTTGACAAAGAGGGGGAAAAAAAAAAAAGACCCAAACAGAAATGGGTAAATTCCTAGAAACACACAACTTTCTAAGACTGATTCAAGAAGAAATTGAAAGCCTGAATAGAGCAATAGTAAGTAAGGACATCAGATCAGTAATAAAGCTCCCCCAAAGTCAAGGAACAGAAGCCTTCAGGGGTTACTTGTACCAAGCACTTATAGAATTAATGCCAATCTTTCTCAATCTCTTTCAAAAAACTGAAGAGGAGGGAACTATTTTTGAGACTAGGATTACCTTGATTGTCAAAGCTAGTTAAGGGCACTGGAAGAAAACAAAACAAAACAAAAACAAAACAAAAGTTACAAATAAATTTCCATGATGAATATCAATGCAAAAATCTCAACAAAATATTATCAAACAGAGTTTAAGCACATTTAAACAATCATATGGGATTTATCCCTGGGATACAAAGATTGTCCAACTTAAACAAATCAATAAATATGATGTACAACATTAATACAATGAAAAATAGAAATTATTTGAGTATTTAAATAGATGCAGAAAAAACCTGACAAAATTCAACATCATTTTGTGATAAAAATACTCATCAAATTGGGTATAGAAGATATATACCTCAACGTAATAAAGACCATATATGATCAGCCCATAACTGAAATCGTACTCAATGGTATCATGCTTTTCAAATCTTTCCTTCTAAGATTCAGAACAGGACAATAGTCCAAATATCACCAATTTTATCCAACATAGTGATAGAAATTCTAGCCAGAAAAATCAGCAAGAAAAAGAAATAAAATGCATTCAAATTGGAAAAGAAGTAAAATATTCTCCATTTGTAGATGATTTAATACATAAAAAAATTTCAAATTCCACCAGAAAACTGTTAGAACTAATCAATGAATACAGAAAAGTTGTAGGGTACAAATACCAATATACAGAAATCAGTTGTTATATACACAAACAATGAAAGATCTGAAAAGAAACTTTTAAAAAAATCCCATTCACAGTAGCATAAAAAATGAAGTATTTTGAAATAAATCTAACCAAGTAGGTGAGGAATTGTCTACCGAAAACCATAAAACATTGATGAAAGTTACTGAAGAACACACAAACAAATTGATAGATATCCTGTGTTCGTGGATCAGAAGGATTAAAATGTTTTAAATGTCAATTCTACCCATAGTCATCTGTAGATTATTTGTAATCCCTACCAAAATTTCAACGACATTTTTCACAAGTAGAAAAAAAATCCAAAATTCTATGGAACAAATAAAGACTCTGAATAGCCAAAGAAATCCTGAAAAAGGACACAACTGGTGGTATCACACTTTCTGATTTGAAGCTGCACTACAAAACAATAATAATCAAAAGAGTATGTTACAGGCATAAAAATAAGCACACAGATAAATGTAACAGAATCAATTAAAAAAAAAAACCTGTATAGACAGTCAACTGTTTGTCAAGGGATCCAGGAGTCTTTCTCAGTGTAGAAAGGATACTCTTCAATAAATGGGGGGGCAATTTGATGGGGACCCATCATGGGCTCAAGTCAGGAATGACAGCTGTTGGGACTGGGCTTGCCTGGACCAGTATCCCTCACAGTTGTGGTGGCATGGGGGTCCAGAGATAAGCAGGGCCTCAGGTAACTGAGATGGTGGCTGGGGGTGTGCATTGCATGTGGAAGCTTGTGGTATTCAATGGAGTTTGCAGAGGGGGAGTCTGTGTGTTCTGGAGGATTAAGAGAGGAACAGACTGTGGATTCTCTCTGAGGCAGGGGTCTGGGTGCAGACAGCTCACTTTGTTCTGACCCTCCAAAGAGGCATGAAAACTGCCAGAGAAAAAAGCCTCCAGAGAACAAAAGCCCAGAAAAACTGGTTTCCATGGAGCCCAGACCCTTGATTGGGGGCAGAGCAACTCCACCCAAGAAGCACTGACTGGAAAATAATGCAGCAGGCCCCTACTCCAGAAGACAAGCTGAAAGAAAAAGAGGACTACAACCACAGAGTCCCCATAAAACTGTAAAACTGCAACCCTAGGTGAAAACAGTATATTAAACTCCTGGTATTGCCTCATAGCCTGTATATTTCTTAGATACAACATTTGTCTCTCTTTTTAAAAAATTCTTACTCATGAGTCTTATTATTTTATTTTATTTTTTTACCTACTTACCCTTTCAGTTAGATGTTTAATACAATATATTCCACAGTAACTTTTTAACTTGAACTTTTTTCATATGTATACTTTTTTCTTTCTCTTTTTTTAATATATATAGATATAGATACAGATATAGATATAGATATAGATACAACCACAGAACTAACGGATATGGACATAAATGAGATGTTGGAGATAGAATTCAGGGTAACAGTTATCCAGAAAATAGCTAGGTTAGAGAAAAACATTAGTGGCAACATAGATTCTCTAAGGGCAGAAGTGAGAGCTGACCTGGCAGAATTTAAAAATGCTGTCAATGATAGATCCAATCCAATCTAGGTTCCCTAACAGGATAAATAAGGCAGAAGATCAAATTAGTGATCTAGGAGACAAACTGATAGGAAAGAAGGAGCAGGAGGAAGTATGGAACAAATAGCTTAGAGTCCCTGAAAACAGAATTAGAGAAATAAATGATGCCATGATACATTCAATGTCAGAATTATTGGGATCCCTGAGAGGGTGGAGAGACAAAGGATTAGAAAATATAGTTGAGCAAATCCAAGCTGAAAATTTCCTTAATCTGGGGAATGAAACAAGTCTTCATATCCTAGAGGCAGAGAGGTCACTTCCCAAGATCAATGAGGATAGTGCAACCTACTGGCATGTGATAGTGAAACTTGCAAATCATAAAACCAGAGAAAATATCTTAAGGGTAGCTAGGGGGAAGAGATTCCTTATGTGCAGAGAAAGGAATATCAGAATGCTGTGAGACCTGTCCACAGAAACCTGGCAAGCCAGAAATGGCTGGCAAGACATATTCAGGGCAGTAAATGAGGAGAACATGCAGCCACGAATACTGTATCCTGCAAGTTTGACAGAATGGATGGAGAGATAAGGAGCTTCCAAGACCAGCAAAGACTGAAAGAATATGTGACCATCAAGCGGACCCTGCAAGAAATATTAAGGGGTGTTCTGTTAAAGAAGAAAGACCCAAAGAATGATAGAGAACAGAAATTTACAGAGACAATCTGTAGAAATGAAGATCTCACAGGTAACATGATAACAATAAAAACATATCTTTCAACAATTACTCTTAATGTGAATGGCCTAAATGCTCCCATAAAATGGCACAGGGTTGCAGATTGGCTAAAAATACAGACTCATCCATATGTTGTCTAAGAGAGACTCATTTTGAAACTAAAGATACATCCAGACTGAAAGACTGAAAGATAGAAAACCATTTTTCATGCCAACAGACCTCAAAAGAAAGCTGAGGTAGCCATTCTCATATCAGATAAGTTAGATTTAAAACTAAAGCCCATAGTCAGAGATACAGGACATTACATCCTTCTTAAAGGTCTATCCAACAAGAAGATCTAACAATTGTAAATATCTATGCCCCCAACATGGGAGTAGCCAAGTACATAAGTCAACTGTTAATAAAAATAAAGAGACATATAGGTAAAAATATGTTAATTTTAGGGGATCTTAATATGCCACTCTCAGCAATAGACAGGTCATTTAAGCAGAAAATTAATTTTAAAAAGCCAGGAGTTTTGAACGACACATTGGACCAGATGGAACTCATAGTTATATACAGAACATTCTACTCTAAAACAACAGAATACTCATTCTTCTCAAGCCCACATGGAACTTAATAGACCACATACAAATCAGGTCTGACCTGACCAAAAGACTGAGATTATTCCCTACATCTTCTCAGACCACAGAGCTTTGAACCTGGAATGAATCATAAGAAAAAGTTTGGAAGAAATATAATCACTTGGAAGTTAAAGTCCATCCTGCTCAAGAATGTTTAGATCAACCAGGAAATCAAGGAGGAACTTAAACAACTCATGGAAACCAATGAGAACAAAGACACATTGATACAAAACCTATGGGATATGGCAAAAGGAGGTTCTAGGGGGGGAAATACATAGCCATCCAAGCCTCACTCAAAAAAATAGAAAAATCCTGAATACACAAACTCTTTTTACATCTTAAAGAACTAGAGGATCAACAACAAAATAAGCCTACCCCACATGAGAAGGGAGATAATTAAGATTAGAGAAGAGATCAATTAATTAGAAACCAGATATATATTATAGAACATTGATGAAAATAGAAGCTGGTTCTTTGAAAGAATTAATAAGATAGATAAACCACTGGCCAGACTAATCCAAAAGAAAGAGGAAAGACCCAAATTAATAAAATTATGAATGAAAGGGGAGAGATCACAACTAACACCAAGGAAATAAAATCATCAGAAATTACTACCAACAGCTCTATGTGAATAAGTTAAGTAACCTAGAAGAAATGGATGCATTCCTGGAAACCTATAAACTTCCAAGACTGAAACAGAAAGAAATTGACAACCTGAATAGACCAATATCTAGTAATGAGATTGAAGCAGTGATCAAAAGCCTTTTTGGAGGCTTTTTGGAGTCCAGGACCTGGTAGATTCCCCAGGGAATTCTACCAATATTCAAAGAAGAGATAATGCCTATTCTCCTAAAGGTGTTTCAAAAAATAGAAACAGAAGGAAAATGTTCAGACTCTTTCTATGAAGCCAATATCACCTTGATCCCCAAACCAGGCAAAGACCCCATCAAAAAAGGAAAATTTCAGACCAATATCCCTGACAAATATGGATGTCAAAATTCTCAACAAGATCGTAGTTAGTAGGATCCAACAGTACATTAAGAAGGTTATCCACCATGACCAGGTGGGATTTATCCCTGGTATGCAAGGGTGTTTCCACATTTGCAAATCAATCACTGTGAGAGAATAAATCAATAAGAGAAGAGAGAAGAACCACATGGTCCTCTTAATTGATGCAGAAAAAGCATTTGACAAAATACAGAATCCGTATTAAAACTCTTCAGAGTATAGGGATAGAGGAAACTTTTCTCAACTTTATAAAATTCATCTGTGAAAAACCCATGGCAAATATCATTCCCAATGGGGAAAACTTGAAGAGACTTGTCATTGAGGTCAGGAACACGACAAGGATCCCCACTCTCACCACTGTGGTTCAACATAGTTCCAGAAGTCCTAGCAACAGCAATCAGACAACAAAAAGAAATAAAATGTATTCAAATTGGCAAAAAAGAAGTCAAATTCTCTCTCTTCGCAGATGACATGATATTTTATGTGGAAAACCCAAAAGACTCCACCCCCAAACTACTAAAACTCATACAGCAATTTGGTAATCTGACAGGATATAAAATCAATGCACAGAAATAATTTTCTTTCTTATACACTAACAATGAAACTGTAGAAAGGGAAATTAGAGAATCAATTCCATTTACAATAATACCAAAAACCATAAGATACCCTGGAATAAACCCCCCAAAAAAGTAAAATGTCTATACTCAAGGAATTACAGAACACTCATGAAAAAAAATTGAAGACACAAAAAGATGGGAAAACATCCCATGAACACGGATCAGAAGAATAAACACTGTTAAAATGTTTATGTTGCCCAGAGCAATCTTTTTTCAATGCCGTCCTGATCAAAAATACCATTGATATTTTTCAAAATGTTGGAATAAACAATTCTAAAATTTGTTTGGAAACAGAAAAACCCTGAATAGCCAAGGAAATGTTAAAAAAAAAAGTTGGGGGCATCATGTTGCCTTATTTCAAGCATTATTTCAAAGCTATGATCACCAAGATAGCATGGTACTGGCACAAACACAGACACATAGACCAATGGAACAGAGTAGAGAGCTCAGATATGGACCCTCAACTCTATGGTCAAATAATCTTCATCAAAGGACGAAAAAGTATCCCATGGAAGAAGACAGTGCCTTCAATAAATGGTGCTGGGAAAATTGGACAGCTATGTATAGAAGAATGAAACTCAATCATTCTCTTACACCATGCACAAAGATAAACTCGAAATGGATGAAAGACCTCAATGTGAGACAGGACTCTATCAAAATCATAAATAAAAACATAAGCAGTAACTTCTTTGACATTGGCCATAGCAATTTCTTACAAGAAATATCTCCAAAGGCAAGGGAAACAAAAGCAAAAATGAACTTTTGGGACCTCATCAATATAAATATCTTCTGCACAACAAAGAAAACAGTCAACAAAACAAAGAAACAATCTATGGAATGAGAGAAGATATTCACAAATGACACTATGGACAAAGGGCTGATATCCAAGATCTATAAAGAACTCCTCAAACTCAACACACACAAAACAGATAATCAAATAAAAAATATGAACAGAATAAGACCTAGGAATAAACCTAACCAAGGAGGTAAATGATCTGTACTTGAGGAAATACACAACACTCATGATAGAAATTGAAGAAGACACAAAAAGATGAAAGACCATTCCATGCTCTTGGATCGGAAGAAGAAACATTGTTAAAATGTCTATACTGCCTCGAGCAATCTATACTTTTAATGCTATTCCGATCAAAATTCCACCAGTATTCTTCAAAGAGCTGGAGCAAATAATCCAAATATTTGTATGGATTCAGAAGAGACCCCGAATCACTAAGGAGATGTTGAAAAACAAAAATAAAACTGGGGGCATCATGTTACCTGATTTCAAGCTTTACTACAAAGCTGTGATCACCAAGACAGCATGGGACTGGCATAAAAACAGACACATAGACCAGTGGAACAGAATAGAGAGTCCAGATATGGACCCTCAACTCTATGGTCAATTAATCTTCGACAAAACAGGAAAAAATATACAGTGGAAAAAAGACAGTCTCTTCAAAAATGGTGCTGGGAAAACTGGACAGCTATATGTAGAAGAATGAAACTCGACCATTCTCTTACACCATACACAAAGATAAACTCAAAATGAATAAAAGATCTCAGTGTGAAACAGGAATCCATCAGAATCCTAGAGGAGAACATAGGCAGTAACCTCTTCGGTATCAGCCACAGCAACTTCTTTCAAGATATGTCTCCAAAGGCAAAGGAAACAAAAGCGAAGATGAACTTTTGGGACTTCATCAAAATCAAAAGCTTCTGCACAGCAAGGTAAACAGTCAACAAAACAAAGAGGCAACCCATGGAATGGGAGAAGATATTTGCAAATGACAGTACAGACAAAAGGTTGATATCCAAGATCTATAAAGATCTCTTCAAACTCAATACACACAAAACAGACAATCCTATCAAAAAATGGGCAGAAGATATGGACAGACACTTCTCCAATGAAGACATACAAATGGCTATCAGGCACATGAAAAAATGTTCATCATCACTAGCCATCAGGGAGATTCAAATTAAAACCACATTGAGATATCACCTTATACCAGTTACAATGGCCAAAATTAGCAAGACAGGAAACAACATGTGTTGGAGGGGATGTGGAGAAAGGGGAACCCTCTTACTCTGTTGGTGGGAAAACAAGTTGGTACCGCTTTCTTGGAGAACAGTATGGAGATTCCTCAAGAAATTAAAAATAGAACTTCCCTATGACCCTGCAATTACACTACTGGGTATTTACCCCAAAGATACAGATGTCATGAAAAGAAGAGCCATCAGTACCCCAATGTTTATAGCAGCAATGGCCACGGTTGCCAAACTGTGGAAAGAACCAAGATGCCCTTCAACGGATGAATGGATAAGGGAGTATGGTCCATATACACTATGGAGTATTATGCCTCCATCAGAAAGGATGAATACCCAACTTTTGTAGCAACATGGACGGGACTGGAAGAGATTATGCTGAGTGAAATCAGTCAAACAGAGAGAGTCAGTTATCATATGGTTTCACTTATTTGTGGAACATAACAAATAGCATGATGGACATGGGAAGTTAGGAGAAGGGAGTTGGGGGAAATTGGAAGGGGAGGTGAACCATGAGAGACTATGGACTCTGAAAAACAATCTGAGGGCTTTGAAGGGGCGGGGGGGTGGGAGGTCAGGGTACCAGGTGGTGGGTATTATAGAGGGCACAGATTGCATGGAGCACTGGGTGTGGTGCAAAAATAATGAATACTGTTATGCTGAAAATAAAAAATAAATTAAAAAAAAATGAACAGTCACTTCTCCAATGAAGACATACAACTGGCTAGCAGACACATGATAAAATCATCATTCGCCATCAGGGAGATTCTAATCAAAACCACATTGAGATACTACCTTACACCAGTTATAATGGTCAAAATTTAGAAGGCAAGAAACAACAAGTGTTGGAGAGGATGTGGAGAAAGGGGAACCCTCTTGCAGTGTTCATGGGAATGCAAGTTGGTGCAGCCACTTAAGAAAACAGTGTGTAGGTTCCTCAGAAAATTAAAAAATAGAGTTATTCTATGATCTAGTAATTGCACTACTGGTAGTTACCACTAAGATCCAGATGAAAAGAAGAGCCCTCTGTACCCCAATGTGCATAGCAGCAATGTACACAATAGCCAAATTGTGGAAAGTGATGAGATGCCCTTCAACAGATGAATGGATAAAAAAGATGTGATCCATATATACAATGGAATATTACTCAGCCATCAGAAAGATGAATAGCTAACTTTCACATCAACATAGATGGGACTAAAGGAGATTATGTTGAGTGAAATAAGTCAAGCAGAGAATGTCAATTTTCATATGGTTTCACTTACTTGTGGATCATAAGGAATAACATCGAGAATATTAAGAGAAGAAAAGTAAAAATTAAGGGCAGGAAATCAGAGGGTCAGATGAATCATGAGAGACTTTGGACTCTCAGAAACAGATGTTTTTAGAGGGGAGGGTGATTGGGGATGGGTTGGCCTGGTGGTGGGTATAAGGGAGGGCTTGTATTGCATGGTGCACTGGGCGGTATATATAAACAATGAAAAACAATGAATATTGGAATACTACATTAAAAAAAAAAAGAAGTCTACATCAAACTAAAAAGCTTCTTAACAGATAACGATCACCAAAACATAAAGACAACCAATGGAATGGGACTGATAAAAAGTTAATACACACTGTATATAAGAGACTCATAAAACTCATTAGGAAAAAAACATTTTGAGTCAAAATGGGAAGAGGAACTAAATATATTTTTTTTCCCAAAGAGACATACAAATGGCTAACAGGTGCATGAAGATATGTTCAACACAATTATTTATCAGAGAAATGTAGATCAAAACCACAATGAAATATCACCTCACACTTTTTTGGTAGTAGAATGGCTACTACCAAAAAGACAAGAGACAACAAATTTTGGTGACAATGTGGAGAAAAATGAACCCTTAAGTACTTGGTGAGAATGTAAATTGGTGGAAAACAGTATGAAGATTCCTCAAAAAATTAAAATAGAACTACCAAATGATCTAGCAATTCTACTTCTGGATACGTATCTGAAGAAAATGAAAACAAGATATTGAAGCGACATCTGCACTCCACATTCATTGCAGCATTCTTCACAATAGTCATGATGTAGAAACAACATACATGGTCATTAATGAATGAATGAATAAAAAAGATCTGCAATAGAATATTATCCAGCTATTAGAAAAAAAGGAGCCTGCCATTTACAACAACATGGATGGAACTTGAGAGCATTATGCTAACTAAAGTAAGTCAGATAGCTATAGACAAACACTGCATGATATCACTTATATGTGGAATCTAATCCAATCTCTGTTTCTCATAGAAACGGAGAGTACACTAGTAGTTACCAGGTAGTTAAATGTTCTCATCACACACACACACACACACACACACACACACACATACACACACACACACACACACAAAGATAATTATGTGAGGTAATGGAAGTGTTAGTGAACACTATGGTAGTTTGCAATATATAAATGTATCAGATCAACATATTGTACATCTTAAGCTTATACAATGCTATATGTCAATTGTATCTCAATACAACTGGAATAAACTGTCACTAGATTTCACTAAATTGGGTCAAAATTACCTACACTAAGATGAACTGGTTTAAATGATCCAGTCTTAGCCTTGTATTGTTCCTTGTGGGAACAGAATGATTTTTTACCAAATTTCATATTTCAGTGGTTTTTACCAAATTTCAAACTAAAGTGTGATGACACTGAAATGTTGTGGATTGATCTCACTAATCTATTAATCTTCTCTTTATCCTCACACAATCTTTTTTAACTTTTCAGTGCTCTCCCATCTGATTGGGTGTTTTGCTCCATAACTTAGGCTTAGGTTTAGTCGTGGGATTTCCTTTGGCAATGTTAGCAAAATAACACAATCAGAGGTTTGAAAAAATGCCTGTTTCTTCTGCCCCTCTTGCTTATCTGCTTTTGCTGTGAGAAAATAAACAGCACACAGCTTGCTGGAAGGTGAGAGTCATTGTTCAGAGCCAAATCATCTAAGCTATTCCAGCCAAATCAGACACTAACTGCCCAACTGATAGTCAGGAAAGACTCAAAGAATTGCCCATTTGAGGTTGGTCTCATTCACTGATTTTAGAATTGTGGTCTAAGTAAATGTTTGTGGCCTTAGAGTTGAACAATTATTTGTTATATAGCATTATTGTGCCAGTGGAGAACTGATGCACTTAAAAGACTCAGTAACTTTTAATTGCATGCTAGACATACACACATTTTTAAAAGCTTCAGCTGATGTTTTGCTCCATCAAAGTAGGTTATCATTTACTGTGCTAGTCAGAGGTTAGGAGCTCATTGTCTTAATTCAATCATGAATTTAGCTGGACCAAGACTGGGTTCAAGTTTTAGTAAAATTTTGTCTGTTTTTCCCTATTCCCTAAAACATGGCTTCCCAGGGTTTTTAACTTAAAAAGGTATGTTTTTATCTCCTCAGTACCTAGAAATTGCAGGAATGTCTGCTTTGCCTCTCAGAGGTTTTCTGCTTATGTCCATGGCCTCCCTCCCTGAACATCTTCAGAATGTCGCAAATGTCTTAAAGGGGAGAGCTGCTGTGAATTTAAAGACTCTCAAATCCCTAATTTTGTCATTCTACTCTGTACAACCATCAAAGGCTACTTTTCAATCTCTTCCAACAATGCTCTTGTGCTAGAGTCAAAGCATCTAGTTATGCCCATATCAGCAAAGCCCCCAGGAAAAAGTGATTAGAGATTTTCACTTTTAATTAAGTCCAGGAAGGACTTTCAGCTCTCATTTACTGTTCTTAGAGTACCCTCCCACCTCATGAAGATCTTTATCTCCTAAGCATTGTGAGACTTAACACTTTCGAGCTATCATGACTTAACTGTTCAGCCATCAACCCTGCTTCAAGCTTCAGCAAATGATTCAAGGCAGAAGCCAAACATGCATCATGTGTTTGAGAACCTTCATATTTCTAACTTTGTCACCTGTGATTGTCAAAAGCTGTACTAGGTTCTCTGTTCCCTAGAGCATCTTCAACCTATGGCCTATACTGAGAATCAGCAAATACCCCACAGATCTTCAGCCCTTCTCTGAAAGCTTCTTTCTCCTTGGGGATTTTTCTGTTTTTAGTCTTGACTCAGTTCATTCTTTGATCCCTTCAAGTGGAAAATTTACAGTCTCTAGCTTTTCTGCTAGTTCTCAATGGGCACATTGGTCTGCTCTGAATATTACCATACATGAAAATGGAAATCCAGGCCAGAACATTTATATGAAGTAAATTGAATCAATTTCTGAAGTGAACTTTTTATGCACAGAGAGAGCTTAGCTGGGTAGATAGATGCTCAAGTCATCTTTCATGTTATTATTAATAGAGACTAAAATATCAAGTTACTTATGGAAACTGAAAAAAAATCAATAAAAACTTCTTTACATCTTAAAACAATCTTGATGAATATCATAATTTAAGAAAAATAAATCTCTAAAAGCAAGTTAATACTTGTGGCAGAGAATAGTATATAATGACTGCTTAATATGATTTAAGTAGGGAGATTTTTTTAACTTGGCTATTTAGCTGAGAAGAAAATAACAGTGTGTGGAGAAAACAACTGAAAAAGGAATTGATTGAGAGAGAAAACATTTGGTTAATACCTTTTTATCAGCATATTGCATATGAGAGATAAATGCTCTGGCTATCCATTGTTCAAATCTAATTTCCTTTCTGAGTGTCCTGGAAACTTTCTGTAAAACATTTCAATTGATGAAAGTTAAGAAAGCAAGTAACTTTATTTTTTTGATTTAGAAACAAAGATCTCATACTGTTTGAATAATATTATTCATTGGATTTCCTCTTTGCAACTTCAGTTTATATTCTGCATGCCATTACCAGTGATTGCTAGTGTGATGTCATGGTTTTGTTATTGCTATCTTGTTCAGTCTTGGGTTCCACCTCTTGGGGAAACCAACCCCTAACTTAGATAACATCAGTCCGATATCACAGGATTTGGGAGCTAAAAATAACCAAACTACCAATCTTTATTTTTAAACATCATCATCTTTTTCACAAAGGAACAAACATTTAATTTTATCCATGTGACATTAGTCAAAAACCAGGACCAAAGAAATCTGAAAAATGTTCAGAATTTCAACATATTTAATGGTTTAGAAAGGCTGTATTGATAGGAAGACAATCAGAAAACTGGCATCTAAGTCCAGAATTTGTAGTCCTGCACACATTCCATAATCTTTTAAAATTTCGATTTCTTTATATCGTAAGTTGTAAGTTGTGATGGAAAGATTTTAATAGGATAATACAAACAAAAATATGCTATGCAGTTGTTTATCTGGAGTAAAGATATTAGGTATAAATTAAAATATAAAAATATTGGGATGCCTGGGTGGCTCAGTTGGTTAAGCAGCTGCCTTCGGCTCAGGTCATGATCCCAGCATCCTGGGATCGAGTCCCAATCGGACTCCTTGCTCGGCAGGAAGCCTGCTTCTCCCTCTGCTTCTGTCTGCCTGTGCTCTCTCTCTCTCCCTCTCTCTGATAAAAATATTAGTTTAGCTCAGTTCTACATGCAAATAAGACTACACTCATCTACGTGAGCAGAAAATCATGAGCTTGACTAATTTACTAGTTTGGTCGGACGAGGAGTTGAAGCCATTTTTAGGAGCAGGTGGGATAAGTTAACAGTGTAGTTGCCTATGTAGACTAACTACAAAGTATCTTAGAAAATATCCATCATAGGGGTGCCTAAGTGGCAGTTGGCTAAGCATCTGACTCTTGGTTTCTGCTTAGGTCGTGATCTCAAAGTTGTGATATGGAGTCCTGTGTCTTAAAAGAAAAGAAAATATTCATCTTGAGATAGAAATTTTAATTTAATTTAATTTTTAAAACTATTTTTATTTATTTATTTGACAGAGATCACAAGTAGGCAGTGAGACAGGCAGAGAGAGAGGAGGAAGCAGGCTCCCTGAGACCCTAAGACCATGACCTGAGTCAAAGGCAGAGGCTTAACCCACTGAGCCACCCAGGTGCCCCTAGAAATTTTAATTTTCAGAAGTTTAATTTTTAAAGAGGATTTATTTGTTTGAAAGAGAGAAAGATAGAGAATCGGAGGGGGGCAGGAAGGACTGAGGGAGAAAGAGTCTTAAGCAGACACTGTGCTGAGCACAGAGCCTGGTGTGGGGTGATCTCAAAACTTTGAGATGACAACCTGAGCCAAAACTAAGAGTCAGTTGCTTAACCAACTGTGCTATGCAGTTACCCCCAGAAATTTAATTTTTAATATTCTTTCAGAAGAATAAAAGAATGTAAAATACCCAAATAAAATTGGTAATGGCAGTCAAGTGGTTTTTTTGGCTGATGGATACTCATGCTGCCTCATGAGCCACATACAAATTACAAAGTTTTGTCAAATGCTGACACTTAAAAGAAACAGAAATAAATATTCCTGCAGAATTATAAAATATGACATGTTTAAAAATAAAACTTTCAGAGGTGCCAGGGTTGGTTAATTATCTGCCTTTGGCTCAGGTCATGATTCTGGGGTTCTGGGATTGAGCCCCAAGTTGGGCTTTCTGCTCAGTGGAGTGCCTGCTTCTCCCTCTCCCTCTGCTCCTCCCTTTTGTTCATGTACTCCCTCTCTCTCTCTCTCAAATAAATAAATAAAATCCTTAAAAAATTAAAAAAAATGAAAACGGCAATTTTCACTTATTCCTGTGAAACGTGAATACATTAGGTTGGAAATCTGCAGGCAGCAGTACATACTTTAGAACATTAAAAGAATTATATTTTTATAAATGAATATCTATAAAAGTGACTTAAGCATATATATAGTTTAAATACATAACATACTAATTTCATTGCATATAGAACACCCAGTCAACTAAACATTTATTTTCTAGGACCTGGAGAAATGAGATGAAAAATATCTGATGCCAACATATAGGTGTTTATAGTCTTGTGTGAGACATATAAGTAGATATACTAAACAAATGTGACAGAAGAATTGGGGTCCTATAAGATGAGTTAAGCCTGCAGAGAAGGGAAACACTTCTCCATGTCTGTCCATAGAAAGCATAGAGTAGAAGTGAAGGCTTCTAGGGTAAAGAATACTTGAGTTTGATAAATGAAGAGGGGTCCGGCCTGGCAAGGAGTTGGGAAGAGAAGTTTTAATTTGCACAACTGTAGCGTATTCAGAGGAGAGGCGTAAAAGATGATAAACAGGCAGAGACCAAAACAACAAAGTTTATGTCCGAACATAAACTTTTTAGAAACTTGGGCACGAAAATTGATAGGTCCTTTATTTGTAACAATCCCAAATTGGAAATAACCAAAACACCCATCAGCAAGTAAATATATAAACACATGGTTGTCTATCTTTACTCAACACCAAAGAGAATTCTGTATTGAAACATTCAACAACTTGAATGAATCTCAAAATTACTGAATAAAATGACCTAAATACAAATGATGATACCCTATATGATTCCATATACATAAAATTGTAGGAAAACAAACCTACCCAGACCCAAAAAAACCAGACCCATGGTTGTCTATGAATTGGCAGTTAAAGGTTGAAGGTAGGGAGGCAAAGGAAGAGAAAGAGTCAATGGGGCAAAAGGAAAATTTTTAAGGTGATAGATATGTTCATTATTCTGATTGTGGTGATGATTCCTTGGGTTTACACTTATATCAGAACTCATCAAGTTGTACAATTTAAGCATATACTAGTTATTGTACATCAGTAATAGCTCAGTAAAGCTGAAAACAGTCTTTAGACATAGGGAACCCTAAATTATTTAAGAAAAAAGATAGCATGCCCAGTTTTATATTTTTGAGATTATGATATATCCCTGATTTCTGATTTGGAGAATGGAAACTGGTCAAATGATGACAACTATAAACCTATTCTATTCCTGTCTATAGCAAAAACTGCCTGATTTTCATACTAGAGATTAATTATCTGATTCAATTTCAGACTACCAGCCTGACTAGTTTTGGGACTGGCTTAATGTTTCACAAACATGAGATTGATTGGTTTATGTCTATAGAATTTGCATTGTCTGCCACTGTGGACAACATTATTGGTTGCATTTTATCTCACAGTTTACAACACTGTGCTTGCAGTGTGCTAGGAACTAGAGATTTAAAAATCTAAGGTGTAGTTTATGCCATTAGAGATCATTGTCCAGTTAGCTCATAAAGATATCTTCCTATTTTAGAGAGAAAAATTATAACTTTCACTGACTGCTTACTAAGTACATTTTATGCATTATATCCCTCAATCCTCACAATGCTATGAGGACTATATCTTTATTATCCCTATTTTACGGAAGATGAATCAGGCTTAAAGAATTTTAATAGCTGGTTCCTGAGCATGTCTAGATGATATAGACTCCATTTGAGCCTGGCAATATATATAATTGTAGAGTCCATATGATTTCTTAACTTTTTCTTTAATTTTTTGGCAGCTCAACAATTTTCTTTAAGAAATTTGTATTTTCAGACTAGGGCTAAAAATGAAGTTACTAATGCATTTATGTGTTTTATTTCTATAAACACCTTATCATAGGTGAATTAGAGCAGAAATGGGAATAAAAATTGAAAACTTTACCATGTTTTATCCCAGCCATTTCTACATTCTTTCTTTCTGAACCAAGAACTGTGATGATACAGTAAGCTGGTGCCTGCACAGGACAGTATGAGATTTAGAATCTCTGAGGTGACACTACCAAAGTGCTTGATCAGATCTGATCAAGCAGATGAACAAAAAAAGCTGTAAGGTATTTCTGATGGTGCTTTTCTTTCTGTTTTTGTGGAAGATAGAGAAAATGTTATACTAATTTAAAATCATTTTTACAGATAACATCTATTCAAATGTCTTTCTGCACATTTCTATGCATATATGTAGTTCAAAATTCAAACCATTTGTGTACTTCCTGTTCTTTCATTATAAAATAAAGTACTTGAAGAAAAAAGTGAAAGTATTTGTCTGCTTACTTTGCTAAATTATAAAATGGGTGATTCATTTTACACTAACGTATATGAAAAGGTAGAACTATGAAGACCTGTGTGTTACTTGCTACTGTTTATTTATTGACATATTTAACTGTTAATTAGCTATCCTGAAATCTGTTCTCCCTCTTTTTTTCTTTTTTCTTTTCTTTCTTTCTTCCTTTTTTTTTTTTTTTTTTTAAATTGAGAGGTTTGGCCTTTTCTTGGAATCTATGCCATTCACGCACCTATTAATACTGCAGTGGTTTGGAATAACAGAAATTCTTGTCTCATAAATTTTTAAAAATGGTTTTCTGATAATAATATTGAGAAGGGCTGGACACTCCTCACATCATGCTGTGAAGAAAGTATGCTTTTGCATCTTTGATAGAGTGAAATTTGATAATATACATTAAAGCATTACAGTTGTTCAGATGCCTAATACAGCATTTCAATTTATATAAGTATACTGAATGAAAATGGCAAGAAAAACTGACATAGGTTTATGTATATGTATAAATGTTAATATTAACTATGATGTTAAAAACTTCAAAAACCCTACATGGCCTGCTATAGGAAGATGTCTAAATTATGAAACAATCATAGAGTGAATATTATCTAGTTGTTAAAAATGTATGTTTAATAAATATTTTAGTAACTTGAGAAATGCTCATAGTACACAGTAAGGTGGGAAATGATACATATTAAACTATTCTGACAAACTGTTCAATCTTTAAGAAAACTTCTTTCCTTGAGATGCCTGGGTGGCTCAGGTGAGTGAGCATCTGCTTTGTCTCAAGTCGTGATCACAGGGTCCTGGGGTCAAGGCCCACACCAGGCTCTTTTCTCAGTAGAAAACCTGCTTCTCCCTCTGCCCTCTTCTCCCTCTGCTTGTGCTCTCATTTTTTCTCCCTCTCTCTGACAAATAAATAAAATCATAAAAAAAGAAAACTTCTTTTATGAATTTATACACTTAAAAATTAAAATAAAATATAATAAAATTTTTAATTTTTTTTATGGGCTTGGAGATGATTTTTAATTTCTCTTTCTGATTTAATGTTTGTCTTCCCTCAGTGTGTGTGTGTTCTTTTAAATAGGGAAAGAACTTCTTTCTTTCTTTTAATATTTTAATGGTTACTTTATTTGCAACTCTTTTTTTTATGTTCAATATACACTTTTTAAAAATTTATTTTCAGGGACGCCTGGGTGGCTCAGTTGGTTAAGCAGCTGCCTTCAGCTCAGGTCATGATCCCAGCGTCCTGGGATCGAGTCCCACATCGGGCTCC
>NC_081562.1:143264055-143361719 GCF_022355385.1 Mustela nigripes
TAGTTGGTTAAGCAGCTGCCTTCAGCTCAGGTCATGATCCCAGCGTCCTGGGATCGAGTCCCACATCGGGCTCCTTGCTCAGCAGGGAGCCTGCTTCTCCCTCTGCCTGTGCCTGCCATTCTGTCTGCCTGTGCTCGCTCTCTCCCCCTCTCTCTCTGATAAATAAATAAAATGTTTAAAAAAAATAAAAAAAAATTTATTTTCAGCATAACGGTATTCATTATTTTTTCACCACACCCAGTGCTCTATGCAATCTGTGCCCTCTATAATACCCACCACCTGGTACCCCAACCTCCCACCCCCCTGCCACCTCAAACCCCTCAGATTGTTTTTCAGAGTCCACAGTCTCTCATGGTTCACCTTCCCTTCCAACTTCCCCCAACTCCCTTCTCTCTAACTGCCCATGTCCTCCATGCTATTTGTTATGCTCCACAAACAAGTGAAGCCATATGATAATTGACTCTCTAAGCTTGACTAATTTCACTCAGAAAAATCTCTTCCAGTCCCGTCCATGTTGTTACAAAAGTTGGATATTCTTCCTTTCTGATGGAGGCATAACACTCCATAGTGTATATGGACCACATCTTCCTTATCCATTCGTCCATTGAAGGGCATCTTTGTTCTTTCCACAGTTTGGCAACCGTGGCCATTGCTGCTATAAACATTGGGGTACTGATGGCTCTTCTTTTCATGACATCTGTATCTTTGGGGTAAATACCCAGTAGTGTAATTGCAGGGTCATAGGGAAGTTCTATTTTTAATTTCTTGAGGAATCTCCACACTGTTCTCCAAGAAAGCGGTACCAACTTGTTTTCCCACCAACAGAGTAAGAGGGTTCCCCTTTCTCCACATCCCCTCCAACACATGTTGTTTCCTGTCTTCTTAATTTTGGCCATTCTAACTGGTGTAAAGTGATATCTCAATGTGGTTTTAATTTGAATCTCCCTGAGGGCTAGTGATGATGAACACTTTGTCAGGTATCTGTTAGCCATTTTTATATCTTCATTGGAGAAGTGTCTGTCCATACCTTCTGCCCATTTTTTGATAGGATTGTCTTTTTTGTGTGTGTTGAGTTTGAGGAGTTCATTATAGATCCTGGATATCAACCTTTTGTCTGTACTGTCATTTGCAAATATCTTCTCCCATTCCATGGGTTGCCTCTTTGTTTTCTTGACTGTTTCCTTTGCTGTGCAGAAGCTTTTGATTTTGATGAAGTCCCAAAAGTTTATTTTCGCTTTTGCTTCCTTTGCTTTTGGAGACATATCTTGAAAGAAGTTGCTGTGGCTGATTTCGAAGAGATTTCTGCCTATGTTCCCCTCTAGGATTCTGATGGATTCTTGTCTCACCTTGAGGTCTTTTATCCATTTTGAGTTTATCTTTGTGTACAGTGTAAGAGAATGGTCGAGTTTCATTCTTCTACATATAGCTGTCCAGTTTTCCCAGCACCATTTATTGAAGAGACTGTCTTTTCTCCACTGTATATTTTTTCCTGTTTTGTCAAAGATTAATTGACCATAGAGTTGAGGGTCCATATCTGGACTCTCTACTCTGTTCCACTGGTCTATGTGTTTGTTTTTATGTCAATACCATGCTGTCTTGGTGATCGCTTGTAATAAAGCTTGAAATCAGGTAACATGATGCCCCCAGTTTTATTTTTGTTTTTCAAGATTTCCTTAGCGATTCGGGGTCTCTTCTGATTCCATACAAATTTTTGGATTATTTACTCCAGAAGAGCTTATTTCTATATGAGGTGTCCATGTCTGGGTTTATGGCTTGCTTTCTTCCCTCAGGCCTAATGCTACCTCCAGTGGAGCTTCCCACTCAAAGTCTGTTCTTTTTTTATTCTTGTAGAAATTGGTGTATAATAAAATCCTGTGGGGTGTTTTTTTCTGGGGAGGGAGAAAAGAAAATATTAGCAGTCAATTGTGGAAAACATTGCACCAGCTGACTTTAAAAATTCTAAGTTGTATGCAAGAAACCCCAGATTAACAAGGACAGGTTTTGTAAGGTTTAAACACCTCATTTGAAGTGTCACGAGTATGGTGGAAACATACGTGACTAACTTTTCCCCAATTATCTCATCAGATTCTTATTTTACTATTATTAATTAATACCTCCCAAATGTCCATAATTTATTATTATTATTATTATTTAGCTTAGAAGTAGACTGTGTGACCAAACACTTATAGGAAAGCTTATAGGAAGTTTTCAGTCTGAAGGTTCTTGCTAATGTTACATGCAGAACTAGTCTAGCACTTTATGTCTAAAGTGATTATTGTTTCTATGTAAATTGTTGGTGGGCATATTGAACTAATATCTCCATAATATAAATTTGCAAATTAATTCTTGGAGAAAAGAATGAATTCAGTTCAACATGGTTCATTTTCTTCTCTGTCATTCCTCATTTTTGCTCAGACCAAGAAACCTGGCAAATGAATAATACATTTTTTTTTTTCTGAACCATTTCCACAATTCATTTGGCTCACCCAATAACCATATAAAAAAAAATTGGGAAAGTATTGATTTCTTTATTCCCAGGTGCTTAAATGAGACCTCAAAATGCTAAATTACTTTCCTAAAGTCTCAAATTAAACTAGAGAAGAGCCAAGTTTTTCCAAAATTTAGTTCTTTTTCTACTTTTTTCAACTCTAAGATATTGGACTGGAATCTAGGTTGGCCAAAAAATGTAATTTCCATGTAAATGAATTATTTGCAGCAGCTGAATCTTAAAGAGTTTTTGGTCAGAGAAAGGTACAAAGGAGCTAATATATATTGAATCCTCTAGATGCCAGTGGTTATTTTATGCAATTTTTACCATAGCATGTGAGATAATTATTATTATGTTCATTTTACACATGAAAAATCATGAGACGGATTGACTTATCTGAGATGATGCAGTGTTTGAATGCAGTTAGGATGAGATCAGATCCATACCATGCCCTGTGTCCCATGTCCTACAATACTTGGGAAGCAACACCAACAATTTTACTGAGCATGTCAGCATTATCAGTTAAGAAACGTTTGACCAGTCATTTGCCACACCCTGTTATACCTCTTTAACTCTTAAGTGCTACAAGCTTAACTTTGGAATATATAATATAAAATCTAATACAAGCATTAATGAAATTCAAGAACCTCACAGAAATTGCTAGAAAAATGCTCTTACCAAACCATTACCCCATTCATAAGCATTTCCAAATAGGAATTATTAAGATTCCAAAGGGATTATATTATTGGATTTTTTCCATCAAATTGTATATATGCCAATGTTTTAAAATAGACTTTCTTTCTAGAATGTATGTTTGCCCCAGACTGGTGGGTTTGTGTTTTCCACATAGTAAGTGCTCAGTAAATGTTGATTGCTTAAATGAGTGTACTTTATTTTTCTGAAATTAGAAAACATAAAAGTTAATATAGTATATAGTCCATTTATGCTTAACCTAATTACTAAAGTCATGAATCTTGCCTATTAAACAAAAAGTCATTGTCAGGGGAGACAAGATGACAGGAAGTAGGAGGAGGCGCCGTTTCAACCTGTACCTTAAAGTTAGCTGATTACCTACCAAAGAACTCTGATCACCCATGATATCAGCCTGAGATTAGAATTATACACTTCTGGTTCTCCTTGGGGGCAGAAGACACCCATGGGCAGGTAAAGTGGAGTAGGAACTTCAGACTGATATCAAAAGATAAACAAAAGGGGGAGGGAGTCACCAGAAGCGACCCATTCAAAAGTAATACCCCAATACGAGAGTGCCCTGCAATTGGGGACCAGCATTAACTTGGAGTCTGGTTGAAAGCACTCAAAAACAGCAAAGGATCTTGGGTGTGGGGGAATTGTGGGAATCGGGTGATTAAGGACAGGGGCTTAAGTGCCCCAACCCAGGACAACCACCACTGGCGCTGAGCCAGAAAGAGTTCATTGAAGAAGCCAGGTCTTGGTCCCTGAGCCACCAGATTGCCTGAGAGCCTCTAGATGGCAGCTCCCATGAGGGTGAGGGAGACTCTCGAGCAGGCAGAACCACAACCTTTTTCACTCTCCAGGAGCGCGCTCTGCGCTACCAGTGTGAGTCTTGCCCCACACCCTTCCCTGAGAGAGGTGCATGCAGGCATCAGCCAGTGCTCTCTCAGCCCCCAGAGAGACTGAGCACTCCCAGCTCGGGCCAGTGGGAAAATCTCAGTGTGCTCTCACTGCTTGGGACCTCTCTGGTGTTCTGGAGCTGTCCAGACAGCCACACCTATTGTGGTTTTGGGTACCTATTGTGGTTTTGGGTTCCTGTGACCCCAGAGACCGTGACTGGGAACGTGCTCTGCCAGTGGCAGAGGGGGAATTTATGTGCTCTGGAGCACCCAGAGGGGAACAGACTGAGGCTTCTCTCTGAGAGGGAAGTCTGGGTGCAGTTTGCTTTCCTCTATATGGCCAAAAAACATCAAAAGCTGCCAAAGGGAGAGAAAACAAATGAACAAAAACCAAAAAAACCTCTAGAGAACAAAAGCCTGAAAAACCGGTTTCCTCAGAGCCAATCCCCTTGATGGGGGCAGGAGGACTTAACTCTAGTAACAGTCCCTGAAAACCATGTGGCAGGCCCCTCCCGCAGAAAGCCAGCCAAAAAAACCAAACAAACAAACAAAAAGACTAGCGGACAACCACCACTACTTCATAGAAACAATTTTTATTTTTAATTCGTTCCCACTATTCTAGGCTTTTATATATATATAACTTTTTAACCTATTTACTATCACAGTGAGATGTCCAGTACATCAAATTCCATAATAACATTTTAAGCTGAACATTTTGGTACATATACCTGTGTTTTTCTTTTGCTTTTCTATTTTTTAACTTTTAAAATTTTATTTTAGTTTATTCTTTTTTTTAAATATTCATATAGAGTTAAGCTTCAATGCTATCCCTATAGGTAAACCAGTTTTTAATCCTCCTTTATCTTAGGAAAGTTGAGTCCTTTATGAAGATATCAAGATACATCCAGGAAGAATCAAAATAATCTTCCTCACCCACACTGAGAATTTATAACCACTCTCTCATCTTTTTCTACTGCCAGCATTTCTGTGTTTTTGTTTTTGTCCTGGTAGTATATAAATCTTATACTTGGGGTTCTTTTTAATGAGGTTTTTTGTTTGTTTGTTTGTTTTTATTTATTTATTTTTCTCTTGTCATCTACTCTTGTCAATCTTTTTGCTTGTTTTTGTTTGTATACTTCATAAATCTTACCTTGGAGCCTATTTGGGCTAGGCCTTCTCTTTTATTTAATCTTCCTTTTTTTTTTTTTTTTTTTTTTTTTTTTTTTTTTTTCTCTTTCTTTTCTTTTTTTTTTTTTTTTTTTTCTTTTTTTTTTGTGTTTTTTTTTTTTTTTTTTTTTTTTTTTTTCTTTTATCTCTGATCTTGTTTTTTTTTCTTTTTCTTTTTTTTTTTTTTTTTTTTTTTTTCTTTCTTTTGGCTGGGGATTCTTGATTGCTCAGAAGCTTCCCAGGGTGCACATTGCCTACACCATGGTTGTTACATTCAGCTACACATTCGTTCAGCCATCTCTCATCAAAATGACTATAAGGAGGAATACCCAAGAGAAGAAAAATTCAGAGCTTTCTCTATCAGAGCTATTGGATATGGACATAGACAATATGTTTTAAAGGGAATTCAGGCTAACAATTATCCAGGCAATAGCTGGGTTGGAAAAAGCCATGGATGACAAAATGGAATTGATTGGGGTAGAGCTACCAGGGATGATGAAAAGGATGAAAGCTACCAGGGATGATGTTCACAATGAGTTCCAATCTAATTTAAATTCTCTAAAAGCTAGGGTAACTGAGGCAGAAGATAGAATTAGTGACAAACAGGTAGAGAAAAAGGATCAGGAGAAAGCCTGGAACAAACGGCTTAGAAGACATGAAAACAGAATTAGGGAAATAAATGATGCCATGAAATGTTCCAATGTCAGAATTATTGGATCATTGAGGGGAAGGAGAAAGAAAGAAGACTGGAAGATATAGTTGAACAAATTCTCCATAAAAAATTTCTCAATCTCGTGAATGGAACCAGTGTTCATGTACTAGAGGCAGAGAGGCCTACCCCAAGATCATAGAATCTAAACAACCTCAAGACACATGATAGTGAAAATGATGAAACATAGTTGTAGACAGGAGCTCTTGAAAGCAGCTAGAGCAAAGACATTCCTTACGTACAGAGGAAAGTCCATCAGAATAACATCAAACCTGTCCACAGAAACCTGGCAACCCAGAAAGGGTTGGCAAGATGTAGTCAGGGCACTAAATGAGAAGAATATGCAGCCAAGAATAAAGCCAAGAACTTTATCCAGCCATACTGACATTAAAAATGGATGGAGAGATAAAGAGCTTCCAAGACTTGCAAGGTTTTAAAAGATTAGGTGACCACCAAGCTGACGCTGCAGGAAATATTAAGGGGGGTTCTATGAAAGATGAAAAATCCTAAGAATAGTATTGAACAGAAATATATGGAGACAATCTATAGAAAAAAAGACTTCACAGGTAACACGATGTCAATAAAAATGTATCTCTCAATAATCACTCTCAATGTGAATGGCCTAAATACTCCCAAAAAACAACACAGGTTGCAGATTGGATAAAATGACAGGACCCATCCATATGTTGTCTACAAGAGACCCATTTTAAACCTAAGAATACATCCAGACTGAAAGTGAAGGGATGGAGAAGCATCTTTTATACCAATGGGCCTCAAAAGAAGGCCAGGGTAGCAATTGTTATATCAGATAAATTAGATTTTAAAATAAAGACTGTAGTCAGAGATACAGAAGGACAATACATCATTCTTTTTTTTTTTTTTAAAGATTTTATTTATTTGTCAGAGAGAGAGAGAGAGAGAGAGAGAGAGCGAGCACAGGCAGACAGAATGGCAAGCAGAGGCAGAGGGAGAAGCAGGCTCCCTGCTGAGCAAGGAGCCCCATGTGGGACTCAATCCCAGACGCCAGGATCGTGACCTGAGCCGAAGGCAGCCGCTCAACCAACTGAGCCACCCAGGCGTCCCCAATACATCATTCATAAATGGACTATCCACAAAGAAGCTCTAACAATTGCAAATATTTATGCCCCTAATATGGGAGCAGCCAATTACATAAGAAAACTGTTAATCAAGATAGTCATATTGATATGAATACATTAATAGTAGGAGATATTAACACACCACTCTCAGTAATAGACAGATCATCCAAGCAGAAAATAAATAAAGAAAAAAGCACATTTGACCAGATGGACCTCATAGATATATATAGAACATTCTACCCTAAAACAACAGAATACTCATTCTTTTCGAGTGCAAATGGAACATTCTCCAGAATAAACCACATACTATGTGAAAAATAAGGCCTCAACCAACACCAAATGTTTGAGATTATTCCCTGCATATTCTCAGATCACAATGCTTTGAAACTGGAGCTCAACCACAAGGAAAAGTTTGGAAGGAACTCAAACACCTGGAAGCTAAAAAACCGCCTTGCTTAAGAATGCTTGGATCAACCAGGAGATCAAAGAAGAACTGAAACAATTCATGGAAACCAATAAGAATGAAGACACTTCAGTCCAAAACCTATGGGATGCACCAATAGCAGTCCTAAGGGGGGAATACATAGCCATCCAAGTCTCCTTCAAAAAAGTTGAAAAATCCAGAACACACCAGCTCTCTCTACACCTTAAAGAATTGAAGAATCAACAACAAATTAAGCCAACTCCATACACAAGAAGGAAAATAATCAAGATTGAGCAGAGATCAATGAGATAGAAACTAGAGATACAGTAGAATACATCAATGAGACTAAAAGCTTTTTTTTTTTTAAAGAATCAATAAAATCAATAAACCATTGGCCACACTAATCCAAAAGAAAAGAGAGAAGGCCCAAATTAATAAAATTATGAATGAAAAGGAAGAGATCACAACTAACACTAAGGAAATAGAAACAATCATCAGAAATTATTATCAACAGTTGTATGCCAATAGATGAAATGGGTGCCTTCTTGGAAAACTATAAACTTCCAAAATTGAACCAGGAAGAAATTGACAACCTGAGTAGATCAATATTAGTAATGAGATTGAAGCAGTGATCAAAAGCCTCCCAAAAAACAAGAGCCCAGGACCTGATGGATTCCCTGGGGAATTCTACCAAACATTCAAAGAAGAAATAACACCTATTCTCCTTAAGTTGTTTCAAAAAATTGAAGCAGAAGGAAAACTTCCAGACTCTTTCTATAAAGTCAGCTTTACCTGGATCCCCAAACTAGGCAAAGACCCCACCAAAAAGGATAATTTCAGACCAATATCACTGATGAATATGGATGCTAAGATTCTCAACAAGAGACTAGCAAATAAGATTAAGAAGCACATTAAGAAGATTATCCACCATGACCAGGTTGGATTCATCCATGGGATTTAAGCATGGTTCAACATTTGTAAATCAATCACTGTCATAGAACCAATCAATAAGAGAAGAGAGAAGAACCACATGGTCCTCTCAATTGATGCAAAAAAAAGCACTTGACAAAATACAGCATCCATTCCTGATTAAAACATTTAAAAATATAGGGATAGAGGGAACATCCCTGAACTTCACCAAATCTATCTATGAAGAACCCACAGCAAGTATCACCCTCAATTGGAAAAAGCTCACAGTCTTCCCATTGAGATCAGGAACACAAGGTTGCCCACTCTCACCACTCTTGTTCTACATAGTATTAGAATTCCTAGCAACAGCAATCAGACAACAAAGAGAAATAAAAGGTATCCAAATTGGCAATGAAGAAGTCAAACTCTCTGTCTTTGCAGATGACATGATAATTTATATGGAAAATCCAAAGACTCCACCCCCAAACTACTAGAATTCATACAGCAATTCAGTAACATGGCAGGATACAAAGTCAATGTACAGAAATCAGTGGCTTTCTTATGCACTAACAATGAAAATACAGAAAGGGGAATTAGAGAATCGATTCCATTTACTATAGCACCAAGAACCATAGGATACCTGGGAATAAACCTAACCAAAGAGATAAAGGATCTGTACTTGAGAAACTACAGAACACTAATGAAAGAAATTGAAGACACAAAAAGATGGAAGACCATTCCATGCTCTTGGATTGGAAGAATAAACATTGTTAAAATGTCTATATTGCCTAGATCAATCTATATTTTTAGTTCCATTCTGATCAAAATTCCACCACTATTTTTCAAAGAGCTGGAGCAAATAATCCTAAAATTTGTATGGAATGAGAAGAGACCCTGAATTAGCTAAGGAAATGTTGAAAAAGTAAAACAAAACTGGGGGCATCATGTTACCTGATTTCAAACTTTACTACAAAGCTGTGATCACCAAGAGAGCATGGTACTGGTACAACAACAGACACATAGACCAGTGGAACAGAGTAGAGAGCCCAAATATGGACCCTCAACTCTATGGTCAAATAATCTTGAACCAGGCAGGAAAAAATACACAGTGGAAAAAAGACAGTCTCTTCAATAATTGGTGCTGGGAAATTTGGACAGCTATGTTAGAAGAATGAAACTCAACTATTCTCTTACACTATTACACAAAGATAAATTCAAAGTGGATAAAAGACCTCAGCGTGAAGCAGGAATCCATCAGAATCCTAGAGGGGAACATAGGCAGTAATCTCTTTGATATCAGCCACAGCAACTTCTTTCAAAATACATCTCCAAAGGCAAAGGAAACAAAAGCAAAAATGAACTTTTGGGACTTCATCAAGATCCCAAGCTTCAACTATCATATGGTTTCACTTATTTGTGGAGCATAACAAATATCATGGAGGACAAGAGGTGTTAGAGAGGAGAAGGGAGTTGGGGTAAATTGGAAGGGGAGGTGAATCACAAGAGACTATGGACTCTGAAAAACAATCTGAGGGGTTTGAAGTGGCGGGGGTTTGGGAGGTTGGGGTACCAGGTGGTGGGTATTATAGAGGGCACGGATTGCATGGAGCACTGGGTGTGGTGAAAAAATAATAATACTGTTATGCTGAAAATAAATAAATGAAAAAAAAAATCCCAAGCTTCTGCACAGCAAAGGAAACAGTCAACAAAACAGAGGCACCTCACAGAATGGGAGAAGATATTTGCTAATGACACTACAGACAAAGAGCTGATATCCAAGATCTATAAAGAATTGCTCAAACTCAACACACAGAAAACAGATAATCATGTCAAAAAATGGCAGAAGACATGAACTGACACTTTTCCAATGAAGACATACAAATGGCTAGCAAACATAAAAAAATGTTCATCACTAGCCATCAGGGGGATACAAGTTAAAACCACATTGGGATACCACCTTTCACCTGTTGGAATGGCCAAAATTAGCAAGACAAAAAACAACATGTGTTGGAGAGGATGTGGAGAAAGGGAAATCCTCTTACACTGTTGTTGGGAATGCAAGTTAGTGCAGCCAATTTGAACAGGGTGGAGATTCCTTAAGAAATTAAAAATAGAGCTTCCCTATGACCCTGCAATTGCACTAATGGGTATTTTTTCCAAAGATACAGTTGTAGTGAAAAGAAGGGTCACCTGTACCCCAATGTTTATAGCAGCAATGGCCATGGTCGCCAAACTGTGGAAAGAACCAAGATGCTCTTCAATGGACAAATGGATAAGGAAGATGTGGTCCATATACACTATGAAGTATTATGCCTCCATCAGAAAGGATGAATACCCAACTTTTGTATCAACATGGATGGAACTGGAAGAGATTATGCTGAGTGAAATAAGTCAAGCAGAGAGTGTCAATTATCATATGGTTTTACTTACTTGTGGAGCATAAGGAATAAGAAGGAGGACATGGGGAGATGGAGAGGGGATGGGAATTGGGAAAAATTGGAGGGGGAGACGAACCATGAGAGACTGTGGACTCTGAAAAACAATCTGAGGGTTTTGAAGGGGAGGTGGGTAGGGTGAGAGGTTGGGTGACCCTGGTGGTGGGTATTATGGAGGGCACATATTGCATGGAGCACCGGGTGTGATTCATAAACAATGAATTATTTTACACTGAAAAGAAATTAGGAAAAAAAAAAGCCATTGTTAAACCTAAGCATCAACTTCTGACTTTTAACTCCCTGGTTTAAACCACTAATCTAGATAGTTCTTTGATTTCTATTATTTCATAAAATAACTCATATGTAATAAATGGTCAATATGTGCATAAACATGTATTAAGAAAAATGTCAGCTGTAACCCTCACATAGTTTTCTTTGGAAAAAGGCAGATTCATATATGAAATCTTTCTGGGTCAGTTCTCACTAACGCTCTGAACGTTCATGCATGTGTCATTTGCCCCACAAACTCTACATTTTCATTGTTGCATTCAGAGCATAATAAACAGACCTCTGTTTCACAGATTAGTTCTCAAGAGAAAATTGCATATTGTTCATAATGCAATATTTGTTCCAGTAAATTTTAAAAATCTTTTTTTTCTTGCCTTTGATAACTTTTTTACATCTCTGTGAATATAGTAAGAATGTTTTATAAATCAAGTCATCATGTAAATCCTGCAGGCATTTCTTGGATGAGGACCAAGGTTTAAGTTCTATTAAATTGAATATTTCAGTTTATTCATGGATTATGTAGCATAATCTCCAATAGGATACAACAAAAGGCTAAAATTTTATTTTCATCCATGGCTAAAGACACATGAGACAAATTTTAACAAATATAGATCAATAAGTTTCTGATTTTTCAAAATTATCTTTCAGACATTTATAGGTTAATATTGAATTGGCTCAATTTATACTAAATCTTTAATTGAGAAATTCAACCATTCCATAATATTTAGTAATTTCAATAATTACATTTTGTTCTAATTTTTAATATTTTTATCAGACTCACATTTTATTAATTCACTTAGAAATCAATTTATTTACAGTTCATTGTGTGTAAAACCAAATACTAGACACTGGACACAAAGTTGACATTGTTTGACTCCAAAGGTTAAAAAAAAAGAAAAAAAGAAAGAAAGACAAAACAAAACCAAAAAATCCTCACATTATTCACTTACTACATTTATTTTCTAATTTGAGATCTATGAATATAAAGAAAAAATTCTTAAGTTTGTTATGTTATTTAATCATATGAATTTCTATGTATTACATGGTATGTGTAATTATGGATGTCATTTTTTGGAAAAAATTCCTTTATAAAATGTATTGCTATATACATTGGTCAGAAACAATAATTACAAAACCCAACAGAAAAAAATAAATTTATTTTTACCTTTCTTGTAGTTTGGAATAGGAATTTTACTTTGTTACTCTAAATCTTGGAGAATAAATACACATCCTAATTTAAAATTAATTAGGCAAATACACAATGAATTGTCAGACATATGAAACTATTTTATTAGACAGTTCTCTATTTAACTTTGTGTTCCGAAGTCTGAAGTCTGAGATATACTCTGCATCATTAAAAATATATTTCTCCAAGGAGAGTGGCATGACTAAGTGTGAATTTTAGGAAGATTGCTTATTTATTTCAGAATACAGAGTGGAGGTGAAAGCAAAGGGAACCATTAAAAGATTCATGTGATAATTTTTGCAAAATATGTCAATGATTTAGACAAGAGCCATTTTGTTGGAGATGAGGAGGCAAGTTTAAAAATTATTTAAAGGGACGCCTGGGTGGCTCAGTTGGTTAAGCAGCTGCCTTCGGCTCAGGTCATGATCCCAGCGCCCTGGGATCGAGTCCCACATCTGAGCAAGGAGCCTGCTTCTCCCTCTGCCTCTGCCTGCCATTCTGTGTGCCTGTGCTCACTCTCTCCCCCTCTCTCTCTCTGATAAATAAATAAAATCTTTAAAAAAAAATTACATTAAAAAATTATTTAAAGTCACAATGTACATAAATATTAACTCAAAGTAGATCATGGACCTCAATATAAGAAAGTTAAGACCCCAGCAAAATTCTTAGAAGGAAATATATTGTAAATTTTCATGACTTTTTGTTAGGAAAAATTTTACTAGATATGAGACCAAAAACACAGACTACAAAAGGAAAAATTAATAATTTAGAGTTCATCAAAGTTAAAAACTATTGTGTTTCAAAGACTACAAGAAAAAAAATAAAATAAAATGAGAACTTACAGAATGGAAGACAATATTTGCAAATCATTTATATTAAGAGGTTTGTAATTAAAATATATAAAGGACACCTACAAATTAACAATGAGTCAAATAACTTGATTTAAAAATGATCAGGAGATTTGAAAATACATTTCTCTAAGGGAGATATTCAATGACCAAAAAGCACATAAAGACATACTTAACATTATTAGCCATCAGAAGAATACAAATCAAAACCACAGTGAGATACCACTTTATTTCTTTGAGAATTGTTCTAAGAGAAAAGACAATTAATCACCAGTGTTGGTTTGAATAAAGAGAAAATAAACTTTCATGCACAGAAGCATAAGATATTGCAGCTACTTAGGAAAACAAGCAGTCCTTCAAAAGGTTAAAATAGAGTTACCATATGACCTAGCACCTACACTCTTAGAGAAATAAAAACCATGTCCACACACAAACTTGTACAAGTATGTTTAATGACCTTATTTGTAATAATCAATATGTGGAAATAATACAAATATCCAATAACTGATGAATGAATAAGTATCTATAAAATAGAATATTATTTGACAATAAAGTAAATGAGGTACTGATACATACTATAACATAGATGATTTTGAAAGCATTATGTTATGTGATAAGAAATCACTCAAAAAATGCATGTTGTATTATTACATTTATATAAAATGTCCAGAATAGGAAAATTTATAAATACAGCAAGCAGAATGGTGATTGTCTAGTGCTAGAGAAGTTGGGGAGAAATGGGAATTAACTGCTAGTGGGTACAAGGTTTCTTTGTGTTAATGTTTGCATTACTTTGTGAATATGCTTCAAAAAAAAAGTTATACACTGCAAATGGGTTAATTGTATGGTATGTAAGTTATATATCAATAAAGCTATTATGTAAGAAAAAATATTTAATAAATAAATTAATGTATCTTATCTTTAGGTATGGAATAAGAATGGGGAGGGTGCATGGCCAGGAAAGGCTTTTGACTAGTCAGGAGGTAGATAAGAGTGACAAGGACACAGGAAAAAGGAAAGGTCCATAGAAGAAAATGAATAGCTAAGTTTGGGACATAGCAAAAGTTTGATGAGATGAATCCATAGCAATGACTGTGCTGAAGATAAAAAATTTGGAAATCAGGACCACTGGTGGTACTTGAAGTCACTAGTGTGAGTAATAAAAGAGGCCAGCACAGAAGAAGCTTGAAGAACTCCAATATATAGGGGGCATGCTTGGGAAGAATTGGCTAAAAAGGCAGATTATTTCATGAAATAGTTCATTTCTATAAGCTAATATGTAAAAGTTGACCCACAAAAAGAAGGGTTTCAAGCCTGTTGTATATCATTATTATGCGTGGCTAATACAAGTACTGGTAACAGTACTTTATCTTTTTATCTTCAAGAGATTGTCAATTCTTAATAACTGTGTTGTTTTGGAATAAAACAGTTTTTATAAGAAAAATTAACATAATTTCAAAATCTTTCCTGATACCTAAAATTACCCCTTGATCAAACTTGTCATCATCTATTTAAGTACTATAGGATTATTTGTTCTGTCACTATTCTATGAACTCTGTGAAAGAAAAGTGCTACTATCTTTCTTCCTAGTAGTCTGTATTTTTAAGAGGTAGTCTATAAATATAATTTTTACTTGTTAAAGCAATGAGTTCCTACAAAGAGGTTAATTTTCAAAAGGAGATCAGCTATTGTAAGGTTTTCTATTACTGTATAATTCAGATTGATTCTATTGCAGTTTAATGTTCAGAATAACTTCATTGATGTTTATATTATCCCGCTTGGAATGCTCTGTTTTTTCAACATGAACTCACTAGAACTATTAACTAGATCTTTTTAAAACTAATGTACAAATGGGATAAGAATAATCAGCTTAAATATTTACTTGAAAACTTTCCAAAATACAAGTCTCAAACCAGAATAACAAAATTTGAAGAGCAATTGCAGATACAGTTGAATCTTTGCATGCTTTTAAAAGACGAAGGACAAAAAAAAAAATGCTAATATATTGATCTTGATCACTCTGTCAATATTACTTAGAATATTTTAGAATATATGTATCTTGTACATAGGTGTGTATTTCTGTTAACTTATTTACCCAAGAAAGTTTAAGTTTTTCTTCTTGGTTTTTAAAAGTGTTCTCAGAACTCAAAATGGTAACAGGAAGATGATTGGAAGTACAATCTTCCATCGTAGCTAATACTATGATTTCTGATAAACTTGCTAGTAGACCATATGTTTAAAATACATTCAGAAATGTATTTGTAATAAGAGCTAAGACCAAGAGCTTATCAGTTACAAATCAGAATTAATACATCCCCTCCCTTTTCACTTAAGCACTCCTAATTGAATAATATGTGTGTCTCATTATCATACAGCTTACAAAGCCAATATTATTTCTTATTCCAAAATTGCAATCTGGGATATTTCTTGGAATTTCACATTATCCTCTTTGTTAACATTAAGAAAAATATAGAAAGGCCTCAAAAGCATTACATGGAGATGAGTTATGGAGAATCACTGTATTATGAAAATGCTGGCAAAAGATGGAACAATACTTCCTCTCACACTAGAGACAGTGATGGCATCTTTTCACTGCTCCTGAACCTCACATATCAAGATCTGCTCAATAGGATTTTCATGGAAAAAGTGAAAGAAATACAAATAGTCCTCATCTTCCTATTTATGGTGGAATGCACATGTAGGTGCTAGCTTGAAGAGATGCAGCAAGGGCCAGAGTACACTTGGAGTATTGGGGCTTCTTTAACTTCAGAGACAGAAATTCAGTTAAAGCAGATTTCAAGTAAAAGAAGTGAAGGGCAGGAGGATTTGATTGATCATTGGCTCCAGGAAGGAGGGATTAAGGGGTGTTTGATGTTTTCCTTGTGTTGTGCAACCCTAATCAGTAAGGAATCAGAGAGGAAACCAGTTATGAGACAGAGGCTAGTATGCATTTTGAAAGAGGAATTGTCAGTCACAAGGATTCATTGGTCATACTGGTTACAGTGTGATGTCAAGCAAATACTGTTCTATTTTAGTGAGTCAGAAGGAAGTTCAACTGAATAAAATAAATTTGAGCTTTATATTCCATTAGATGCAGGAAATAGAGGAGAAAAAGGTTTTTAGGAATTTTTTGAAAATTACAAATTTCTTTTTTTTAAAGACTTTATTTTATTTGACAGACAGCAATCACAAGTAGGCAGAGGCAGGCAGAGAGAGAGGAAGGGAAGCAGGCTCCCCACTGAGCAGAGAGCCCGATGGGGGGCTCATCCCAAGACCCCAGGATCATGACCTGAGCTGAAAGCAGAGGCTTTAACCCACTGAGCCACCCAGGTGCCCCTGAACATTACAGATTTCTTCACATGAAGAAAACTTCTTGATAAGTAGCTGAAACATATTCTATTAACATTTCCTAAGTTATATGCCTCTATTGCCATATAAAGATAATTTACTTATCTTTTATTAAAGCTTTAAATATTAAAAACTTGAGCATTCAGCATTAAATAAATTTATGAACTGAAAAGGAACTATTACAACTTATATAATGGATTATCTTCCTTTTGAAATATTTTGGAAAGAAGAAACAAAAAATAATTTAAAATATCTCTAAATTATATTTTAATTTTCATTTAATATGTATGGACTTGAACGATTATGATTATATAGAGTTTTATAATGCATGTACAATTCTTAGAGTTATTTTTAACTTTATTTTATAAGCTAAATGGGATAATTATGCTGAGAAGACAAACAGATAACAGATAATCTAGATCTTTTCTATTCTGCAATGTTTTCTTGACTCTACCAGACTAACAGAAAGGGTGCAAATTGTTTTTGACCTTTCAGGGGATTTAGAGTTAAATTTAAAAAATGGCTTTGTCAGAGTTCTCTTAGAACACACTATAATACTTCCCAGCTTAGTAAATATGGCCCTGTTTCGCAGTGGATGAAATGTTAGCGACAACAATATGTGGCCAGTTATACTGCCATCTTAGTAAAGAAAACAGCTCAGTAAACGGTAATAATTTGGAATTACATAAGATCTATCAGCAAAACTGATTCTTCTGCTTCCATTTTTTGTTACTGCTTTGCATTTGAGGGAGAATATTTTTACTCCTATGCAGTCCCTGTCATTTTCTCTCTTTACAAAGTGGGTTTTCACAGACTGATGTAAAAGTTCTTAGCCAGAATGGTGTCACTAAGAAGGCAACAAAAGTTGTTATTACTTTCATCTTTCCCTCACAAGAACTAGCAACTATCAAGAATAAGACACTATTAAGAAAATCCTAAAGTGCAAGGGTGAGTCTGAAGTTCTCTCCTACACCGCAAAGACCAAGAAAGACTACATTAGAAGGTAAGATAAGAAACTGCACATTGACCACATTATCCCTCCCCATCAGGCTAGCACAGTGTTATAAAGAGAGATATTCCCTAAGCCACCAGTTCCTCCAATGTGAAAAGAGAACCCAGAGGGGACAACGAACTGCCCAGTCATTGTGGGATACTTTGTGGGAACCCCTACTTTTACTTTGTCACAAGGGGATTGCAAGGGAATCTGTGGGGCTCAACCACCAGAGAATCTGAATGGGACAAAAAAGGATAGAAGAGCTTGCAACAAACAGCAGATGGATTTTGTCAGGCTGAGTTCATACCTGCAATACCCAACTAGTAATTCCACCCAGAAACTTTGTTCATCTGCAGTACCAAGCCAGGGGCACAACCTGACTAGGAACCTGACAGGATGCAGGTCTGCTTGATTCAGGCAAAGCATTTTTTACAGCTTTCCTGATCCTGAAACAGGAGTTTTGCTCATCCTTGAGCAAGGAATTTTTCTATCCCTAGAGCCTGGTGTGCCATGCTCAGGCAAGATGAATCACAACCCCACCCACTTTGTAGAATGTCTTCCAGACCCATCTAACCAGACAGGGTGACAACAACCCCTGTAAGCTGTGGAACCCAGTAGCACTTGAGCCAAGAGACAGGTAGGCAGAGCTGATCACTTCCACAATAAAAGAAGTCCTGAGTTTAAATTGTTTCCATGTCATGACAGGCAGGGGATTAATTTAGCTAAGGCTGAGGGTAGCTTTTGGTCCCTCCCAACCTGGGGCCTATTTGGAAAATTGAGAATAGCCTTGGAGTGTCTCCTCTTCCTTCTTCCCAGGCAAGGAAGCTGAAACATAGCCTCATATACTGGGGAGAATGTCTTCTGTGCTCATCTAACCAGGGCTGGAGACAATTCCTAGAAACTGTGCAGCTCAGCAGCACTTGAGCCAAGAGGCAGAGAGAACTGGTAGTGTGAGAATAAAGCCAGTGGCCCTGTTTGGTCAGGTAACTTAGAGTGAAGGTTTATTTGAGTTAAGACAATGAAAAGTGATGAACTTTAGAGATGATTCTGCTACATCTGACAGGACATTTAATTTGTAACTTCATTCATTGCTGAGAACAACCATCATTCTGTCTGACCAGGGAACCTAAACTAGCACACACTGACCATGGAATTCCATGTATACTCTGGCCCAGATCTACAAACAATGAACTATACTATCCCAGGGTCTTGTGCTGTTGCCTTGCTAGAACAAGGAAGTTAATTCTTAGCCCCATCTATTACTGATTAGGGTACCTAGTCCTGACCATCTAGAAAGCTTGACCAGAGAATCCAAACAAACTTAAAACCTATCCTACAGCCTCACTCGAGTAGGGAAACAAGCCAGAAGTCCTATCCCCGTTCTCTGAAAGAGACATAAACCATATCCCCATCCTCAGAGGCTTAGCAGTTGACTTCCCCCAAAATAAAACATAAACAAGACCATCTGCTCAAGGACATTACCAGCAGACATATCCAGAAACCTAAACTGAGCTGGCTGGTAAAAAACTATTTCAGCCTAAGCAAGCCTATAAACTCTTGAAGAGGGACTGATTACTCAAATTGCAGACACCAACATAAGGAATCAAGGATCATAAAAAATCAGGTACAGATGACACCACAAAAAGAAACTAATAAAGCTCTAATAAGAATAAGAATCTAATAAAAAATGGAGATACATAAGCTGGCAGACAAAGAATTCAGATAATCTTCCTAAGGAAGTTTAGTAAACTTCAAGGACACATAGACAACTAAACATAACTAGAAAACAAGGAAACAGCAACCATAAAAAGAGCCCAGAATTGGGGCACCTGGGTGGCTCAGTGGGTTAAAGCCTCTGCCTTCAGCTCAGGTCAAGATCCCGGGGTCCTGGGATAGAGCCCCGCATCAGGCTCTCTGCTCAGCAGGGAGCCTGTTTCCTCCTCTCTCTCTGCCTGCATCTCTGCCTCCTTGCGATCTCTGTCTGTCAAATAAATAAATAAATATTTAAAGAAAAAAAAAAAAAACAGAATCTTTAGAGTTGAAAAATACAATAACTGTACGAAAGAATTCAATAGAGAGTTTCAAAAGTAGAAATGACTATGCAGAAAAGAAATAAGTTAGTTGGCAGATAGGATAATAGAAATTACCCTATCAGAGGAGCAAATTGAAAAAGAAAAAAAAAAAAAGAATGAAGAAGAGTGAATAAAATGTATGGGAATTTGGGGATGCAATGAAACCATATTCATATTATGAGAATTTCAGAAGGAAAAGAGAAAATGACAGAAAGTATATTCAAAGTAATAATGGCTCAAATTTCCTGGTCTGGGATGAGAAATTGGCATACAGATCCATGAGTCCCAAAGGATTCTAAATAGGTTGAACCCAAACAGGACTACACCAAAACACATAATTAAACTGTAAAAAGTCAAAGACTAAGAATTTTAAGAGTACCAAGAGATAATTGACAGATTTTTCAACAGATGCTCTTTAGGCCAATAGAGAATGGAATGACATATTCAAAATATTGAAAGAAAATAACTATCAATCAAGATTTCTATACCCAGAAAAGCTTCCCATCAGAAAAAAAAGGAAGGGTAAAGACTTTTCTAAACAAACAAAAGCTGTGGGAATTCATTACCACCAGTTGTTATTTGATGATAAGTAAAGAACATTAATTAACATCATAAAAACATTAAAAAAGGTAGCATAAATGTCACTGGTACTGGTAAATATATACTCAGATCCTGAAGTATGGTAGCAGCAGTGTATAATTCCCTTAAAATTCTAGTTTAAAAGATAAAAAAAAAAATACTGTCTTCATTATTAACATTGTAATATGTTTAATGTAAAAATAACTTCATTGCAATAATTCTGTTATTAGTTGCACAGTATAATAAACTGTAATGGCAATAACTCAAAATGTAAGTGGGAGAAGAAGTAAAAATTTTCAGTTTATGCATTCTACTGAAGTTAAGTTGTTATTAATTTAAAATAGGGTGCAATATGTTTAAGATATTTTAAGTTAGCATCATGATAACCATAAAGAAAATCCAGTAGTAATCACACAAAATAACATGATAAAGAACTCAAAATATGCTATATACAAAAGACATCAAAACACACACACAAAAAGACAGAATAAGAAACAAGGAACAATGAATCAACAAAACCACCTGAAAACAATAAATAAAATAACAATAGTATGATCCTATTTCTTGATAGTTACTTTAAATATAAATGTCTAAAATTCCACTTAAAAGACAAAGACTTGGTGAGTGGCTTAAAAACCCAAGACCTAACAATATGCTATCTATAAAAGATTCACCTTCATCCTTAAAGTCACACATAGTTTGAAAATGAAGGGATGAAAAAAGATATTTTAACCAATTGGTTACCAAGAAAAAGCGAGATATATCAGGTATATCAGGTAAAACTATCATCCACACTTGAATTTTACTATTTTCTCAAAAGGGGATGTACTAGTTTGTAACTGTAGTTGTTGAAAAATACATGCAAAAAAAATTTAACTTGTTTTCCATGCTAGATGTGGTTTTTGTGTAAATATAAAATGGTGAGAAAGAGCTGCCTTTGCAAAGGAAAATCCATAATTCATTGTTAATTTATCTTACTAATAGCAAAGAATAAATTAATTTGTGTATTGGCAACACTGAGAAGAGCTTCTGCTGGCCCAACACATACTACACTCTATTATTTTCTTGATTTTGTGATTTCTAAAGAAGAGTCAGATGTAATTCTTGTCATTGTTTCCCTATAGCTATGTTGTTTTTCTCCACTTGGTTTCTTTCAAGTTTTTTCTTTATCTTTGATTTTTTGTAGTTTGAATGATATACTTAGATGCCCTCCCCCCCTTTTTTTTTTTTCATTTGTTCTGCTTGCTGTTCTCTGATTTTTCTGGACTTGTTGTGTCTGAGATTAATTTGAGGAAATTTTCAGTTATTATTGCTTCCACTGTTTTTCTGTTTTTCTTTGCTTTTTTCTTTTTCTAGCATTCCCATTGTGTGCTTGTTATACCTCTGTAGTTACCCACAGAGTTGACTTTTCACTTTATTCAGTCTTTCACTTTTGTTAGGATGGAGTGACAATTTCCAAGCTCCTTACATGATGGAACCAAACAGTAATACCTTCTTTGAATGTCCATTTATCTTGAGCCTATGGGACAAGAGTGCATAATTAACTTCATAGTTTTCTTAGCTTTGGGCTTCTCTGCTCTGACTGCCCCTTAAACCTTACCATGATTTTGCCGAACATTGTTTTTGACAGTTAAACACCAACATGTGGCTTCTGTTATTTCATGCTCTTTGCTCTCAGGGTCCCCAGTTCTGTAATAATATTACTTCCAATCAACCCCAAAATCTAGTAACAAACCACTATTCAGCATCTCAGTGAAATTCTTGTCACTTTCATTATCACCTTGTTATCATTTTGATAAATGGGGTATCCTCTGGCCCAGTCCATGAAAATAGCTGGTAGGATATTAAGATTTACTCTATTCTGGCATGTCTTATTCTCTTTACATTTTAATTTTTCTATTAATCATTTAATTTGGCAATTATGACATTTCAGTTAGTGAAATATTATTTTTGGTGAAGATTATTTTTTCCATTGTCCACAGTCCATCCTACCAAGGTATTTACAATGTCTCCTGGGTTCTCTCCAGGGTGGTACATTGTGAGGGAATGTATCATGAGGGAATGCACCAATATCCATATGAATATCCAATATCCATATGAATACACAATATCTATATCTCATCTAACTTTTTGTTCTGTATCATATAATCTGGCATTCTCAGAATCTAGCTCTATGCTTGTCCACTGGCTCCTAGTTTGTATTAACTGAATTATGCAGCTTTTTTTGGATAATCCTCATCTTCTTTAACCAGGGTCAGAACATTTCCAGTAAGGCAATGCTGAAATTCAGTGATTGTTACTGTTCTGGTTGTTAGGAGAGGCAGCAGAGATAGATCTTGAGGTAGGAGCAAAAATTGTTTTGTAGATTATTTGGAGCAAGATGGCAGAAAAGTAGGAGATGTTGTTTCAATTCATTCCCCAAAGTGAGCTGATTATCTATCAGAACACTCTGAACATCCATGTAATCAGCTTGAGATGTAGGATTATACGCTTCTGGATTTCTATGCAGGCAGAAGATGTCAGTGTTGAGTTAAAGCAGAGGAGTTTGAATGATGGGACTGATAGTGGAGGATAAACAGAAGGGGGAGGGAGCCACCAGAAGAGACCCACTGGAAAATAATATCCAAGTATGAGAGTGCCTTGTAATTGGGGATCAGGATTAACTTGTAGTCTGGTAAAAAGCAATCAAAAAGAGTAAAAGATCTTAAGGGGATACTGGTGGAATCGGGCAGTCAGGGGCATGGATTATGCCCACAGACCCAGGGCAGCCACCGTCGGTGCCGTGCCAGAGAGTGTGTCGAAGAATCCAGGCCATAGTCTGAATTGTGCTCCACACCCTCCCCTGAGAGGGGTCTGAGCAGGTGCAAGTGGCACTCTCTAGAACCCATGAGAGTCTGAACACTCCCAGCCCTGACTGATGTGAAAATATCAGTGCTCTATCTCTGGGATTTCTCAGGCAATTTCTCAGGGATTGCCCCAGCAAAAGACAGCCACTGGAAGTGGGCTCTCTGAAGCAATATTGCTCATGGTTTTAATAGTACCGGGGTACATAGACAAATGGGAGCTCCTGTGACCCCTGAGACAATGGCAGGAGACATGCTTTGCTGGTGGGAGGTGGCAGAGGGGGAGTCTATGTGCTCTGGACCACACAGAGGGGAACAGACTGAGGCTTCTCTCTGAGACGGAGGTCTGGGTGCAATTTGCTTTCCACTAAGCCTCCAAAGAACCACCAAAAGCTTAAAAGGGAAAACAAAAACAAAAATAAAACAAAACAAACAAAAAACCCCTCAACAACCTCCAGAGAACAAAAGCCTGAAAAACTGGTATCCTCAGAGCCCAGGCCCTTGACAGGGGGCAGGAGGACTCAACCTAAGCAAGACTGCCTGAAAAACCACACAGCAGGCCCCTCCCCCAAGAATCCAGGCAAGAACAAACAAACAAACAAACAACAGGATAACCACCACAGGGTCTCCATAAAACTTTAAAACCCCAATATCAGGGGAAAAGAAGATATTAAGCTCCCAGTATTGCCATAAAACCTGTATACTTTATAGATACAACTTTTACTTTTAATTTTTTCCCACTATTCTCATTCTTTTTAGATTTTTATAATTTCTATTTACCATCACAATGAGATGTTCAGTATAAAAAAATCCATAATAACCTTTTAACTTGAACTTTTTTGATACATATACCTGTGTTTTTCTTTTTCTTTTTTATTTTTTAAAATATTCATATAGAGATAAGCTTCAAAGTAATTCTGTTTTCCCAGTCAGTACTACCCCTATATATAACCAGTTTTAATCCCCCTTTATCTCAGGAAAGTTGAGTCCTTTACAAAGATATCAAGACACACCCAGAAAGAATCAAAATAACCTTCTTCGCCCATACTGAGAATTTATAACCACTTGCCCATCTTCTTCTTCTGTTAGTGTTTCTGTGTATTTGTTTTTGTTCTGGCAGTATATAAATCTTATACTTGGGGTTCATTTTGGCTGGGTTATTTTGTCATTTACTTTTGTCAGTCTTTTTGTTTGTCCATTTTTGTTTGTATACCTTATAAATCTTACCTTTGGGGTCCATTCAAGGTGGGTCTTCTTTCCTTTTTTTTTTTTTTTTCTAACCCGACTCTTTCTTTCTCCCTATTTCTTTTTTTTTTCTTTCTTTTTAGTGGGGACCCCCGATTGCTCAGAAGCAATGTGTAGAAGAATGACACTCAACCATTCTCTTATACCATACACAAAGATAAACTTGAATGGATAAAAGACCTCAACGTGAGGCAGGAATCCATCAGAATCCTGGAGGAGAACATAAGCAGTAACCTCTTCGACATCACCACAGCATCTTCCTTCAAAATATGTCTCCAAAAGCAAAGAAAACAAAAGCAAAAATGTTACGGCTGGTGCAACAAATTGACCAGGAACGTGAGGGCAGGAGGATGGTGAAAAGAACTTAAGAGACAAAGAGATGGGGCAGGAGGAGCACTGAGGAAGATGTCCAACAGTGCTAAGTTTATTCAAAGCATTAAGGCCATATGTATAGTGATAGGAGAAGAAATACACCTGTGTCTAGTTAAACAACCCTGAGTTCCCATAATAAGTTTCACATTTAACTAAAAGCAGACCTCGTGATGCCAAAGGCTGGTGCTAGTACAATTTTTCTGTATTGATACAGCAAACCTGAAAGTAATTTATGAGCAGTATTAGGGCAGCAAGGACCAGCAACAAACTTTAGACCTCAACCAAATTGTTCTCATTTGTTTAGCAAGCATGTGGGAAGTCACGTAGGTGAGTACACGACACATAGCACAGACCCTTTCTCAGTGCTACTCAACTTTTCCCGTCCTAAACCTTTTGTTAGGTTATTCGGACTTTAAAGGAGGCACAAGTCAGGGCCTGGTTTGGTCCTCGTCTCAAGCCTTATTGCAGCCTCCCACACAAAAATGAACTTTGGGGACTTCATCAAGATCAAAAGCTTCTGTACAGCAAAGGAAACAGTCAACAAAACAAAGAAACACCTCACAGAATGGGAGAAGATATTTGCAAATGACACTACAGAAAACAGCTGATATCCAAGATCTATAAAGAACTGCTCAAACTCAACACACACAAAACAGATAATCATGTCACAAAATGGGCAGAAGACATGAACTGACACTTTTCCAATGAATACATACAAATGCCTAACATGCACATAAAAAAAAAAAATGTTCATCACCACTTGCCATCAGGGAGATTCAAATCAAAACCACATCGGGCACCTTTCACCAGTTAGAATGGCCAAAATTAACAAGACATGAAACAACGTGTGTTGGAGAGGATGTGGAAAAAGGGGAACCCTCTTACACTGTTGGTGGGAACAAGTTGGAGCAGCCACTTTGGAAAACAGTGTGAGATTCCTCAAAAAATCAAAAATTGAGCTACCCTATGAGCCTGCAATTGCACTACTGGGGATTTACCCCAAAGATAGAGATGTAGTGAAAACAAGGGCCCTCTGTACCCCAAGGTCATAGCAGCAATGGCCACAGTTGCCAAACTGTGGAAAGAACCAAGATACCCTTCAACGGATGGATGGAGAAGGAAGATGTGGTCCATATGCACTATGGAGTATTAGGCCTCCATCAGAAAGGATGAATACCCAACTTTTGTAGCAACATGGATGGGACTGGAAGAGATTATGCTGAGTGAAATAACTCAAGCAGAGAAAGTCAATTATCATATGGTTTCACTTATTTGTGGAGCATAAGGAATAAGAGGGAGGACATGAGGAGATGGAGAGGAGATGGGAGTTGGGGGAACTTGAAGGGGGAGACGAACCATGAGAGACTGTGGACTCTGAAAAACAATCTGAGGGTTTTGGAGGGGCGGGGGTTGGGAGGTTGGGTGAGCCTGGTGATGGGTATTATGGAGGGCATTAGTAGCATGGAGCACTGGGTGTGGTGCATAAGCAATGAATTCTGTAACATTGAAAAGAAATTTAAAAAATATATAAAAATTTTAAAATTTAACGTTTAAAAATTTAACATTTAAAAAAAGAACTACTAGCAGTTTCATCTTCTGCCAGGTTGGCTCTCACTTCTGCTCTTGGAGATTCTATGTTGTCACTAATGGTTTTCTCCAACCTAGCCATTGCCTGGATAATTGCTACCCTGAATTACCTTTCTGACATACAGTTTATGTCCATATCTAATAGCTCTGATGGAGAGGGCACAGTCTCTGAATTTTTCCTCTGTTGGGCATTCCTCCTCCTAGTCATTTTCATGAGACATGGTTGAGGGGATGTATAGCTGAATATATCAACCAGAATCCAGGCAAGGTGCACCCTGCAATGTTTCAGAGCAATCAGAGTCAGGAAAGAGAGAAGAAAAGGAGATAGAGAAAGATAGAGAGAGAAAAAGAGAGAGAACAAGAGAGAGAGAGAGAGAGAGAGAGAGAGAAAACACAGCCAGAATGAGCCCCAAAAGTAAGACATATGAGGTATAAAAACAAAAACGGACAAACAAAAAGACGGACAAAAGTAAACAACACACACACAAAAAAAGAACCCAGCCAAAATGAACCCCAAGAATAAGATTTATATACTACCAGAACAAATATAAATACACAGAAACACTGACAGAAGGGAGGTTGGTTTTAAATTCTCAATATGGATGAGGATGGTTATTTTGGTTCTTCCTGGGTGTATCTTGATATTTTTGTTAAAGGACTCAAATTTTCAGAGATAAAGGGAGGTTAAAACTGGTTTATATATAAGAGTAGTATTGAATAGGGAAGAAGGTTTACCTTGAAGCTTATATCTATATGAATATTAGGAAAGAAGAAAAAAGAAAGGAAAAGAAAACACATATATATGTATGCAAAAAGGTCATGTTAAAAGGTAGGTCTTGTGTCTGTGGGCCTGGGCCCGTGCCCATGACCACCCAATCCCATATCCAACATATATGTTGTATATAATCTCTCATTATAATGGTAAGTAGGATTAAAAATGTAAATAATTAAAACAGGAATCATGAAGATAAATTAAAAATAAAAGTTTTATCTATGGAGTATACAGGTTTAGGGCAATACTGTGAGCTTAATATTTTGTTTTCCTCTGATGTTGGGGTTTTATGGTTTTATGGGGACCCTATGGTGGTTGTCCTCTCCTTCTTTTGGCTTGTCTTCTAGGGGAAGGCCCTGCTATGTTGTTTTTCAGTCAGTCTTGCTTGGGTTGAGTTGCCCTGCTCCGTATGCAGAGGCTGGGCTCTGTGGACACCAGTTTTTCAGGCTTTTGCTCTCTGGAGGTTTTTGTTCTTTGGCAGCTTTTTGTGGCTTTTTGAAGGTTTAGAGGAAAACAAACTGCACCAGACTCCACTTCAGAGAGAAGCCTCAGTCTGCTCCCCTTTGGGTGGTCTAGAACACACAGACTCCCCCTCTGCAAACTCTGCTGAATAGCACACCTCTCACAGGCAGAGCACACCTCTAGCCAGTGTCTCTGGGATTGCTCAAGGTGCCAGCTTATCTCTGTACTCCCATGCCACTAATACCATGAGTGATATTGTTCCAGGGAGCCCACTTTCAGTGGCTGCCTTTGCCAGGACTGCTGTAGGGACTCTCAGACCATGCAGGGCATGCTCAGACTCTGCTGTTGTGCGGGTTGCAGAAGTCTAACCTGACCAGAGATCATGCCAGATCCTCTCAAGCACCAGCTGGGATCATCCAGATCCTCAGCCAGTCCTTGAGACTGCTGGCTAACCCACACAGCAGGCTTTCTCAGGCATAGGTGGGAAGTGTGCTCACAGACGATGGTGGTACAGGGTGCTCAGAGCATAGAAGGCTGTGGTCATAGAAAGCTCCTCTTGGTGCCCACACCAGACTATCTCCCCCGTGGGCAGGTTTGTGCCCAGCCAAGCAGTGGTGCAGCAGCAGAAAGTTGTGAGCTCAGGGACCATGGAGGCTCCACCACACTCTTTGACATGGATGGTCACCAACGGTGACTGTCTTGTGTCTGTGGGCCTGGGCCCGTGCCCATGACCACCCAATTCCACCAGTTGCCCCTTAAGATCTTTTGCTCTTTTTGGGTGATTTTAACCATACTCAAGTTAATGCTGGTCCCCAACCACAAGGCACTTTTATATTGGGGTATTACTTTCTAATGGGTAGCTTCTGGTGGCTCCCTCCCCTTTCTGTTTATCTTCCAGTATCAGTCTGAGTGTTCCACTCTGCTTTACCTCTCCACTAATGTCTTCTGCTCCCACTGAGATCCAGAAGTATATAATCTTACATCTAGGCTGATTTCCTGGGTGTTCAGAATGTTCTGGTAGATATTTAGCTCAGTTTAGGTGACTGGTTGAAACAGGGCTCCGACTTCTTTGCCATCTTGCCCCTCCTTCTTCTTAGCTATTTTCTTACTAAAAATTGTCATTTGTTTTTATGGAAGAAACCATTCCATTAAAACATACATTTTTAAAAAATATTTACATTAGGTTTTCCATCTTTTTTGTAAAGGACAAAACATTTATTCTTTCACACATATATGTATGTATATGTGTGTATGTGTTATTGTACAAAGACTTCATTCATCCTAGAGAATAAAAACAAGTTAAATAGATTCCATACCTGCAAAAGTCTACATTCAATAAATGGCTTAAGTTGTTGATTCTTCCTAATGCAGAAATAAAGTCAATACAATTTTCATAAAATTTAGACTATAACTTTCAAAGTACTCTTTGAATTTTTCATTGGTATGCACATGTGATCCAAATTAGTTATTTTCTAAAGCAAAGGGAAGGGAAGATGATATCAAGAGTGGCAATGAGAGGGTTCTGAAGATAGCTACATTTTCAAGTCTTTCTAAGGGAAGGAAATATATTTTTTAAAGTATATTAGGGAATTGCTTATGTAATCTTATAATTTGGTGAGTTCCTTTGGTATTAATATTTCCATTTGAGAAATACAATGCATACAGACTTCAGGTTTAAAAAATAATGCTTTTAATGAGGTCATAATGATTGACATGTTCTTATTTAGACATGCAAATCAACACAAGAAGAATAGCTGGAGTGAGATCTCCAGCTGGGTAGCCAGGGATATTTTGGAAACAATGTATAACACTCAAGAAGAGCAGACCAAACTGGCTTATTCATAGGGAGTATCCCCTTTGTTTTGGAATCTGTTTCTTCTAGTCTTTAAAATTACTCCTTGTTGAGGATGCTTTTTCACGAGTATATCTCAAAATAGACTTAAGATACTGGAATCCTGCTTATAAACATCAAGCTCTTCAGCATAGAAAGAAAACAAAAAGAGATTAAAAACAGACTACCACCTGGTTAATTCGTGGGCATTTTTTCCCAAAGTGATCTAATCTGTTTTCTTATTTAAAGAGAGCTCCTGAGAGCTCAGCTATGCCCTGTCTTGCATATCTGAATTAAGCACCTGACCCCATTCCCAGGATTTGATCTATAGGACCTACATCTTTGCAAAGGTATCAGATACACTTTGGTATAACAAAATATCCCTGAGGTCCTTTTTCTTGTCCTTTCCCCTTTATTTCTTCTCTCACTCAGGCTTTTTCTTCAGTGTAAGGAATTGATAGTGTGTGCTGGACCTGTTTGAGAATTTATGTACAGAGCTGTGCTGTGAAAGCCTCAGTGGCAGGGCATGGAATTGAGTAGGAAAACACAGTCCTAGAAGAACCAAGCATGGGTTTTGGATCACAACCTCAGTGGAATTTTGCAGCCTCCAAGGTCAGCTCATGAAGTGGAGTCTCACTAGAGACTCACCAGAGTACATCACCCCCTATATTTTTTGTTTGTTTATGTCCCAGCCTCTCCCAAGATGTTCCAGATACTCATGCTACTGCCAGGTCACCTCACTCAAAAGTCCCCTTTAGCTCTACCCTGAACTGAAAGTGCCTTCATGAATATGAAATATTCTCAACATCCCTCTACCGCAATTCCTTCAATATTCATTTTTTTCTGTCTTTTCTCTTACTGATAAAACCAATACTGAGATTATTTGATTTAATGTAGTTCATAAGATTGGAAAATGAAGGATCTGGGACTAAAATTTATCTCTTCTTTCTTTTAATCCAGTAGGTTTCTTTTCGATCATTTCAATATAATGTCCCACTATAGTAGCCCTGAATAAATTATTTTTTCCTTATACCCTCTATATGAATATATAACAGTTATATTCCCATTTTTGATATATGTGCTGTATGTATAATTTACTTTGGCAATAAGAAAACTGTGATCTTATTCTATAAATGTTCTAAATCTCTTCTGGGGTAAACCACTTTCTGTTTTAGTTGGAGAAAAATTGTCAAAATTTTCTCTAAATGTATATCATAGAGTATGGTCCAGACAATTTCTGCCTTACTAAAAACAACAACAACCACAATAACAAAAGACCTGGGATGGAAAAATTAACCAGATGTTCAGAAAAGCTGGGGAAGCAGTAACTGGATTAACCTGGCAGAATGAGAAAATTTTAATTGAAAAAAAAATTAAAATAAAAAACTTGAATTTTAACTCTAGAATTTGGTGACTATTATTGTTGTATATCTTAGTATCTTGTGGAGACTAGGTTATCATGACCAGACCAGCAGAAGAGTTTGTTGAATGAGTTTATGTATAAATAACAGCTCCATAACACTGGGAACATTTATGAGGCTCATTATGCTTCAGTTCTTGTTTAACGGCATGTCCCTACTTGGGCAGTGGAATCCTGCTGATTTACTACTTATCAAGAATAAATTACAGCTTAGAACTGGGATTTTTCATGGTTTTCTTTGTGTCAGCACAAATAAACTTAGTGAATAGGGCTATTTCCCATTGCCTATTAAACTGGCTGTAAGTAAAAGGCTTCCTTGCTTGTGAGAGAATATCAGCAAGATGAAAGAACTGAATCATTTTACCTGAAAGTGTTTATAATGTCGAGGGCTTTGGGAAAAACATGTCAAATGCTGCAAGTTATCAACATTTCCTAACACTTACTTTGAGTTTATATCTTTCCTTTTCCATCAGCTAAATAATGTTATTATTGAAGAAGCCATTAGTGCTAAGGACTAAGAAGTTTTTCTTGATGAATTAAGTAGGCAGAGATGTGGGCTCAGCCTAAGATGCTGCCCAGTGTCATCATCATCTCTGTGTATTGTTCTCTTAATGGAATCTAGAGAGACCACTTAACAAGCTTTGAAGAAAAGTTCATAATTTTGTAATTACTGAAAAGAGAAAGTGGAATGCCATTTCTAGGTCTTCATCCAGAGTGTTTTCTTGGCTCTGATTCCCACATTTCATTTGCAGAAACAGCTTTTTGGTATTAGTTAACATTCAAGGAATAGTTTCAAGTTTTACAACTGCAAAAGGGTCATTATTTTGATCAGTGTGCTGGAGGTTATTTTGAGTCTGACTATGGAGTGCCTGATTCAATAAAATCTCAGCCTGAGTCTCCCAGCAGGACACGCAAACCATGGGAATTCAACAAGGGAGCACACATGGGCTTCTATGATACTGAACCAGGACTGAATTTCCATTTAATCATTCTCAAGAAATCAAAAGACACTTTGGGATTAAATGGCAAATCTTTTAACTAGGAATTCCTCAGCCAAAATGGCCAATTAGCATTATGTAAGAGGGAATGAGTAACTGAAAAAAGAAAATATCTACCCTATTATTTAAAAAGGTAAACCCAAAACATGGAGTTATCATGAAATAAGCATTCCCTTCTATCACAGGGAAGATATCACAGGAGAATAATAAAAAAAAAAAAATACCTGAATTACTTCTTATTCTCATGCTTTTAGCTTTAATTGGCAAAATTAGCTCAAGTAAATGATGTTTGATGCTGCCCTCTAGTTAAATATTTTTATATCACATTTAGAAAATGGCTCAACAACTCAGTTTTTATGTTTTAAAATGATTCTAGGGGCGCCTGGGTGGCTCAGTGGGTTAAGCCGCTGCCTTCGGCTCAGGTCATGATCTCAGGGTCCTGGGATCGAGTCCCATATCGGGCTTTCTGCTAAGCGGGGAGCCTGCTTCCTCCTCTATTTCTCTGCCTACTTGTGATCTCTCTCTGTCAAATAAATAAAAAAAATCTTTAAAAAAAATGATTCTAAAGTTATTTTATGTACTAGAAAATGAAAATAATTCATTAAAGCAGGAATGGCCCTGATTCAATTTTATGTATTCATGAAACCTTTGTCCCATCAAAATCTTCCCAGTCTTCAAGTATGTACCTTGGCAGCTTGGAGGCTAAATAGAGTAAGAACTGGTGTTAAGGAAAAAACACACATTTCTGGTATGGCTGCACATAGAGGAAAGCTTTTAAAAACCTTCCAGAAATATAGTTGAAAAGGGCTCTTAAGCAACTGTTTATAATCTTTCCTCATATATGATCATTCAATTTTTAGCCTCTGCTTTCAGCGAACTCAAAAAGCTTATAAATGTCGTGTTGGTTCTCTATGAACATTCAAAAATGTGTTATTGTTATGTGTTTGTATACATATTTTAAAAAATAAGATGGTAAAAAAAATTAGGTGGTTGTTGTACTTTACAATGTTCTCCTTGTCAGTCCCTTTCTGTGATATCCCAGATTCCATGACATGGACTTTTGCAGTAAGTCACATTTGGTAAAGACCAGCAACTGCACTGGAAGGGATCTGACCAGCTCTTACTCTGGTTAGCTGTTTCAAAAGAGGTGATAGAGTTAGAAAATATAGGTCTGTTTTGATTTTCACAAAGATGGAGAGAGGATACACTTTGGAGATATGGGCCAGTGATGTTAAATATCCTACAATGAGTGAGGTGGTCCATAATGTCTTACTGGATATTCATGTAAGCAATGATCTAATTTTCTAAGCCTAAAACCAAAATTTCTTTTATATATAAATGTAAAAATTTTGCAGGATTTTAATATGCACTGAATTTCCTAACAATGCAAAAACTTACATAATGAAGATAAGCTTAAATGAAGGTTGGTTTGTTTCAAAACTCTGCAAACAGTTCTTCAACATTTTGAAGAATTGGGTTGCTGGTAACATCCCAGCTGCAGTATGTGAGTCTATCTAATACAACACATCTGTAGCCATTGAAATTTATGTCAATTACATTATCATTGTAGGTATAAGTGTGTGGAAACCACTTTGTAATGTCTTCCAGTGTAGTTGTGCTTAAGCATAAAATATATGTTTTTGTTATAAATTATTTCTTTCCTTATTTATGCTTTATTTTACATTGGGACATTACAATAGTTTATAATTTTGTAAGTAATTTATTTATAATTTACATTAAATTGATTTACATTATAATATATATTATAATATACATTAAATATAAATATAATTTACATTATAATTTACATTAAAAATTTACACTGTATGAATAATATATTATCAATTGATTTTATCTTGAGAGTAAAGGGGTATTTCAAAAGTATTATTTATAAAAAGGAGTATTAAATCTGATAAGACTGAGGATTGTGAAATGCACAGAATATCTGGGGATGGTAAAATGTATAGCATATCAGTGAGAATTTTTTATCTTAAATATGGGCATATGTGGAGGCATCACATATGTATACTTATACACACATAAGCATAGCCTGAGCTCTGAAATAATATGCTAAGCTTTTCAAATTGTCCATTTTAAGTCTTTAGTGAGCTATAACATCAAAACATGGGTTGAGACCAGAATTTTTTTGGTGAAAACCAAGTGGAATGGAATGGAATGGAATGGAATGGAATGGAATGGAATGGAATAGAATGGAATAGGGTGAGGTAGGGTATGGTGGGGTGGAGAGAAGTAGCATGGCATGATGTGACTTGGCATAACAATGCATAGCATAGAATATCAATACCTGTACTTATGAAGATGTGTTGTAAAATATATCTTTTACTTTGGGTCAAAATTTGAAAGACATTGTGCTATACTACTGCATTTTATATAGAAAGGAATTTTATATAGAAAGGAAGCAACACTTTCAAGTGTTATTCATTCATTGCTACGTGAGTATGAAAGTCAGTTTTGATCGTGATTGACACAAGAAGAAGAAACTTGAAGAAACCAGTGAGTACCAAATGTACTATGTCCTCTATTTCACAGTTTGCCTAAGGGGAAGTAATAATGTTGGTCATAAAATCAACTCCTCATCCTCTTTTCTCAACTTGACCACTGCTGAAAGTCCTTACATCTTCTACAGCTAGCAAAGTTTTTGCTATTTCTTTGTATCATTATTTGGTTTTACAAAAGTAGGTTAAAATGTCTCCCACATTCTTGCCTCTCTCTTCTTTGTTCTCCCTTCCCTTCATTGCAGTTTGATTCAGAGCCTATGTCTTCATGATTCCATTTAAACTTGACTTCCAAGAGATCCCCACTTCAGTGATCCATGAAGTGATTCTTTTCTGCTTCCTTGAGATTTACTTCATCTCTATCTCATACTCAATCAGATTAAAATAGTAATGCGTTTAAGTATGAAACTTTCTATAGTGAATTATTATTTTTAAAAGGAAGAAAATATTAATAAAAGGAATGAAAATAATGTAAGAGACATATTTGGCTGGGGCAAAAGGGAAATGTGACCATTCATAGAGTTCCTTTTTTTCACCTTTTTAAAAAATTTAATTTAAATTTTTTTCAGTGTTCTAAAATTCATTGTTTATGCACCATACCCAGTGCTCCATGCAATACATGCCTTCCTTAATACCCACCACCAGGATCACCCAAATCTCCTCCCCTCCAAAACCCTCAGTTTGTTTCCCAGAGTCCACAGTATCTCATGGTTTGTCTCCCCCTCCAATTTCCCCAATATCACTTCTTCTCTCCATCTTCCAATGTCCTCTGTGTTATTCCTTATGCTCCACATAATAAGTGAAACCATAAGTGAAAACCACAAAATAGAGTGAAACCATATGAAAATTGACTCTCTCTGCTTGACTTACATTACTCAGCATAATCTCCTCTAGCCCCGTCCATGTGGATATAAAAGTTGGGTATTCGCCACTTCTGACGAATACTCCATAGTATATATGGACCATGTCTTCTTTGTACATTCGTCAATTGAAGGGCATCTTGGTTATTTACACAGTTTAGCAACTGTGTCCACTGCTACTATGAACATTGGGGTACAGAGGTCCCTTGTTTTCACTACATCTGTATCTTTGATGTAAATACCCAATAGTGCAATTCCAGAGTCATAGGGTAGCTCTATTTTTAGTTTCTTTTTTTAAATATTTTTATTTATTTATTTGACAGAGAGAGAGAGAGATCACAAGTAGGCAGAGAGGCAGGCAGAGAGAGGGGGGGAAGCAGGCTGAGCAGAGAGCCCCATGCAGGGCTTGATCCCAGGACCCTGAGATCATGACCTGAGCTGAAGGCAAAGGCTTAACCCACTGAGCCACCCAGGCACCCCTATTTTTAATTTCTTAAGAAATATACACAGTTTTCCAAAGTGGCTGCACCAACAGAAAGGGGACTTCCATTTCTTCACATCCTGTCCAATACTTGTTGTTTCTTGTCTTGTTAATTTTGACCATTCTGACTGGTGTAAGATGGTATCTCAATATGGTTTTGATTTGAATCTCCCTGATGGCTAATGATGATAAATATTTTATCATGTGTCGGTTGGCCGTTTGTATGTCTTCACTGGAGAAATGTCTGTTCATGTCTTCTGCCCATTTTTTGACATGATTATCTGTTCTGTGTGTGTTGCATTTGAGGAGTTCTTTATAGATCTTGGATATCAATGTCTGTAGTGTCATTTGCAAATATCTTCTCCCATTCCATAGGAGAAGACTTTTCTTTTGTTGACTGTTTTCTTTGCCACGCAAAAGCTTTGGATCTTGATGAAGTTACAAAAGTTTACTTTTGCTTTTGTTTCCTTTGCCTTTGGAGACATATCTTGAAAGAAGTTGCTGTGGCTGATGTCGAAGAGGTTACTGCTTATGTTCTCCTCTAGGATTTTGATAGATTCCTGTCTCACATTGAGGTCTTTTATCCATTTCATGTTTATCTTTGTGTATGGTATAAGAGAATCATTGAGTTTCATTCTTCTACACGTAGCTGTTTAATTTTCCCAGCACCATTTATTGAAGAGTCTGTCTTTTTTCCACTGTATATTTTTTCTTTCCTTGTTGACAATGATTTGACCATAGAGTTGAGGGTCCATATCTGCTTCTCTACTCTCTTCCACTGGTCTATGTGTCTGCTGTTGTGCCAGTACCTTGCTGTATTGGTTATCAGAGCTTTGTAGTAAAGCTTGAAATCAGGCAACATGATGCCTCCAGTTTTGTTTTTCTTTTTCAACATTTCCTTTAGAATTTCAGGGTCTTTTCTGGTTCCATACAAATTTTTGGATTGTTTGTTCTAGCACTTTGAAAAATGCCAGTGGAATTTTGATTGGGATGGCATTGAAAGTATAAATTTCTCTAGGCAATGTAGACATTTTAACAATGCTTATTCTTCTGATCCATGAGTATGGAATGGTCTTCCATCCTCTTGTGTCTTCTTCAATTTCTTTCATGAGTGTTCTGTCATTCCTCTAGTATAGATCCTTTACCTCTTTGGTTAGGTTTATTCCAAGGTATCTTATAGTTCTTGGTGCTATAGTAAATGGAATCAATTCTCTAATTTCCCTTTCTATATTTTCATTGTTATTATATAAGAAAGCAACTGATTAGGGCATCTGGGTGGCTCAGTGGGTTAAAGCCTCTGCCTTCAGCTCAGGTCATGATCCCAGGGTCCTGGGATTGAGCCCCACATCAAGCTCTCTGCTCAGTGGGGAGCCTGCTTCCTCCTCTCTCTCTCTGCCTGCTTTTGGTCTGTCAAATAAATTTTAAAAAATTCTTTATAAAAAAAGGAAGCAACTGAATTCCGTACATTAGTTTTATATCCTGCTACACATTATGACTTGCTGTATAAGTTCTAGTAGTTTGGGGGTGGAGTCTTCTAAGTTTTCTATATAAAGTATCATGTCATCTGCAAAGAGAGAGAGTTTGACTTCTTCTTTGCCAATTTGAATACATTTTATTTCTTTTCATTTTCTGATTGCTGTTGCTGGGACTTCTAGTACTGTGTTGAACAAGAGTGGTGAGAATGGGGATCCTTGTCATGTTCCTGATCTCAAAGGGAGGCTGTCTGCTTTTCCCCATTGAGAATGATATTTGCTATGGTTTTTCATAGATAGATTTCATGAAGTTATGGAATGTTCCCTCTATTCCTATACTTTGAAGCACTTTAATCAGGAATGGGTTCTGTATCCTGTCAAGTGATTTTTCTGCATCAATTGAGAGGACCATGTGGTTCTTCTCTCTTACTGATTTGTTCTCTCACATTCATTGATTTGCAAATGTTGAATCCCCCCTGCATCCCAGGAATAAATCCTACCTGGTCATGGTGGATAATCTTTTTCATGTACTGTTAGATCCTATTAGCTAGGATCTTGTTGAGAATCTTAGCATCCATATTCATCAGGGATATTGGTCTGAAATTCTCTTTTTTGGTAAGGGCCTATGCCTGGTTTTGGGATGAGGGTAATGCTGGCTTCATAAAAAGAGCTGGAAGTTTTCCTTCCACTTGATTTTTTTTTTTAAATAGCATCAGGAGAATAGGTATTATTTCTTCTTTGAATATTTTGTAGAATTCCCCAGGGAATCTGTCAGGTTCTCAGGGTCCTGAGATTAAGCCCCACATTTGGCTCCCTGGTCAGTGTAGACCCTCTACCTCTGATTCTCCCCCCTGTTCTCTCTCTCTCCTGCTCTCTCTCTCTCTCTCAAATAAATAAATAAATAAAATCTTAAATATTTGTATTGTTTGTTACTAAAAATAATTTTAGAAATAGACACAAAAATCCTATTTCTATTGGCAGCACTCTCCTGAGGAGGCATAATTTGAAACCAAAATTATCGTTATTTACTCTTTCTTTTTTATCTACTCTCTCTTTGCTACTTGGGTCCAAGATATACTGAATTTCTCAACTTTACACCCAGAGTTTTTCAGTTTTTGCCATTGATCTCTCCTTTGTATTCCCTTTGTATTTTATCTAGATGAAATATTTCATTTGCCTTACAATTTCTTGACTTTTCTGATTCATGCACCTTGTTATCAATATTATCTTTTAAAAACAGCAGATTTCATATTTTGTTTATTTGTGCAAAAACAGTTGTGTCCTTCAGTTGTCTACAGAATACAGTACAATCTTTTTATTTGACATTCAAGTTACTCAACAAACTCCCTACATCTTTTCTTTTACTCGTTTAGATAAAACGATCTAATTGCTGCTCACTGACTATCCTACTCACTTCTGTTGCTAGGCTTCCACTCACTTTTAAGCATCCCTCGTGAGTGCCTGGGTGGCTCAGTCAGTTAAGCGCCTGACTAATGATTTCAGCTCAGGTCATGATCCGAGGGTCATGAGACTGAGTTGTGCTGAATGTAAGGCTTCATGCTCGGTGGGGATTCTATTTGAGATTCTCTTTCTCTCGTTCCCTTTGCCACCTCCCCATCTCTCCCTCTCTCTCAAATAAATAAAACAGTCTTTATGTATGCTTTTTAATAGAATCTCCTACCCTACAACATCTAAGGGCCCAAATTTCTTATAATCTTTAAGACTAGCAGAAATGCCACTTCTCTAATACATCCATAATCTTTCCTTTCTTTTCATAGCTATCCTAACACTTTATATGTATTGTTGTTCAATTTTTGATCACTTTTTGCATTGCAGTATTTAATTGAGATATTCTTCACATACAATAAAACAGGTTTTACTTACAACAAACACAAAATTCTTAAGAATATAGTTCAATCTATTTGAACAAACACATGCAACTACATAATCCATACTCACACAGATATAGAATGTATTCATTACCAAGAAAGTTGCCCATGTGGGGTAAATTCTAATGTCTTTGAATACAGATTATTTTTGTTATATTTAAACCTCACACAAATAAAATAATTTAGTATTATATAGTATTTTCTTAATTTAATGTCTTTTTTCATTTGAAATATATTCAGGATTTAGCTTTTTATTTCAATATAACAATATTCATTGCTTTTTTGCACCACACCCAGGGCTCCATGCAATCGTGCCCTCTGTAATACCCACCACCTGGTTCCGCCAACCTCCCACCCCACGCCGCTTCAAACCCCTCAGATTGATTTACAGAGTTCATAGTCTCTCATTGTTCTCCTCCCCTTCCAATTAACCCCAACTCCCTTCTCCTTTCTAACTCCCCTTCTCCTCCATGCTATTTGTTATGCTCCACAAATAAGTGAAACCATATGATAATTGACTCTCTCTGCTTGACATATTTCATTCAGCATAATCTCTTCCAGTCCTGTCCATGTTGCTACAAAAGTTGGGGATTCATCCTTTCTGATGGAGGCATAATACTCCATAGTGTATATGGACCACATTTTCCTTATCCATTCGTCTGTTGAAGGGCATCTTGGTTCTTTCCACAGTTTGGCGACCGTGGCCATTGCTCCTATAAACATTGGGGTACAGATGGCCCTTCTTTTCACTACGCCTATATCTTTGGGGTAAATACCCAGTAGTGCAATGGCAGGGTCATAAGGAAGCTCTACTTTTAATTTCTTGAGGATTCTCCACACTGTTCTCCAAAGTGGCTGCGCCAACTTACATTCCCACCAACAGTGTAAGAGGGTTCCCCTTTCTCCACATCCTCTCCAACTCATGTTGTTTCCTGTCTTGCTAATTTTGTCCATTCTAACTGGTGTAAGGTGATATCTCAATGTGGTTTTAATTTGAAACTCCCTGATGGCTAATGATGATGAAAATGTTTTCAGGTGTCTGATAGCCATTTGTTTGTCTTCATTGGAGAAGTGTCTGCTCATATCTTCTGCCCATTTTTTAAAATTATTTTTTATTTATTTTCAGCATAACAGTATTCATTATTTTTTCACCACACCCAGTGCACCATGCAATCCATGCCCTCTATAGACCCACCACCTGGTACCGCAACCTCCCACCCCACTGCCACTTCAATCCCCTCAGATTGTTTTTTAGAGTCCATAGTCTCTCATGGTTCTCCTCCCCTTCCAATTAACACCAACTCCCTTCTCCTCTCTAACTCCCCTTCTCCTCCATGCTATTTGTTATGCTCCACAAATAAGTGAAACCATATGATAATTGACTCTCTCTGCTTGACTTATTTCACTCAGCATAATCTCTTCCAGTCCTGTCCATGTTGCTACAAAAGTTGGGGATTCATCCTTTCTGATGGAGGCATAATACTCCATAGTGTATATGGACCACATTTTCCTTATCCATTCGTCTGTTGAAGGGCATCTTGGTTCTTTCCACAGTTTGGCCACCGTGGCCATTGCTCCTATAAACATTGGGGTACAGATGGCCCTTCTTTTCACGACATCTGTATCTTTGGAGTAAATACCCAGGAGTGCAATTGCAGGGTCATAGGGAAGTTCTATTTTTAATTTCTTGAGGAATCTCCACACTGTTCTCCAAAGAGGCTGCATTCCCACCAACAGTGGAAGAGGGTTTTCCTTTCTCCACATCCCCTCCAACACATGTTGTTTCCTGTCTTGTTAATTTTGTCCATTCTAATTGGTGTAAGGTGATATCTCAATGTGGTTTTAATTCGAATCTCCCTGATGGCTAGTGATGATGAACATTTTTTCATGTGTCTGATAGCCATTTGTATATCTTCATTGGAGAAGTGTCTGTTCATATCTTCTGCCCATTTTTTGATATGATTGTCTGTTTCGTGTGTTGAGTTTGAGGAGTTCATTATAGATCCTGAATATCAACCTTTTGTCTGTACTGTCATTTGCAAATATCTTCTCCCATTCTGTGGGTTGCCTCTTTCTTGTTTTTTTTTTTTTTTTTTTTTTTACTGTTTCCTTTGCTGAGCAGAAACTTTTGATTTTGACGAAGTCCCAAAAGTTTATTTTCACTTTTGTTTCCTTTGCCTTTGGAGACATATCTTGAAAGAAGTTGTTGTGGCTGATATCGAAGAGATTATGGCCTATGTTCCCCTCTAGGATTCTAATGGATTCCTGTCTCACGTTGGGGTATTTTATCCATTTTGAGTTTATCTTTGTGTATGGTGTAAGAGAATGGTTGAGTTTCATTCTTTTACATATAGCTATCCAGTTTACGCAGCATCATTTATTGAAGAGGCTGTCTTTTTTCCACTGTATATTTTTTCCTGTTTTGTCTAAGATTAATTGCCCATAGAGTTGAGGGTCCATATCTGGGCTCTCTACTCTGTTCCACTGGTCTATGTGTCTGTTTTTATGCCAGTACCATGCTGTCTTGGTGATCACAGCTTTGTAGTAAAGCTTGAAATCAGGTAACATGATGCCCCCAGTTTTACTTTTGTTTTTCAGCATTTCCATAGCGATTCAGGATCTCTTCTGGTTCCATACAAATTTTTGGATTATTTGCTCCAGCTCTTTGAAAAATACCGGTGGAATTTTAATCAGAATGGCATTAAAAGTATAGATTGCTCTAGGCAGTATAGACATTTTAACAATGTTTCTTCTTCCGATCCAAGAGCATTGAGTGGTCTTTCATCTTTTTGTGTCTTCTTCAATTACTTTCATGATTGTTCTGTAGTTCCTCGAATACAGATCCTTTACCTCTTTGGTTTGGTTTATTCCCAGGTATCTTATGGTTCTTGGTAGAGTAATGGAATCGATCCTTAATTTCCCTTTCTGTATCTTTATTGTTAGTGTATAAGAAATCCACTGATTTCTGTACATTGACTTTGTATCCTGCCATGTTAGTGAATTGCTGTATGCGTTCTAGTAGTTTGAGGGTGGAGTTTTGGGTTTTCCATATAAAGAATCATGTCCTCTGCGAAGAGAGAGAGTTTGAATTCTTCACTGCCAATCTGGATACCTTTTATTTCTCTTTGTTGTCTGATTGCTGTTGCTAGGACTTCTAATACTATATTGAACAAGAGTGATGAGAGTGGGCATCCTTGTCATGTCCTGATCTCAATGGGAAGACTGCAAGCTTTTCCCCATTAAGGATATTTTCTGTGGGTCTTTCATAGATAGATTTTAAGAAGTTCAGGAATGTTCCCTCTATCCCTATACTTTGAAGTGGTTTAATCAGGAACGGATGCTGAATTTTGTCAAATGCTTTTTCTGCATCAATTGAGAGGAACATGTGGTTCTTCTCTCTTCTCTTATTAATTTGTTCTATCACATGGATTGACTTGCGAATGTTGAATCATCCTTATTGCCTAGTAATGAATCTCAACTAGTCATGGTGGATAATCTTTTTCATGTGCTGTTGGATCCTGTTTGCTTGGTGAGAATCCGAGCATCCATATTCATCAGTGATATTGGTCTGAAATTCTCCTTTTTAGTAAGCTCTTTGCCTGGTTTGGGGATCAGGGTAATGCTGGCTTCATAGAAAGAGTCTGAAGTTTTCCTTCTCCTTCAATTTTTTGAAATAGCTTCAGAAGAATAGTTGTTATTTCTTCTTTGAAAGTTTGGTAGAATTCCCCACGGAACCCATCAGGTCCTGGACTCTTGTTTTATGGTAGGTTTTTGATCACTGCTTCAAACTCACTACTAGATATCAGTTTATTCAGGTTGTCAATTTCTTCCTGGTTCAATTTTGGAAGTTTTTTTTTTTTTTTTTTAAAGATTTTATTTATTTATTTATTTATTTATTTATTTTTAAATTTTTTATTTTTTATAAACATATATTTTATTCCCCAGGGGTACAGGTCTGTGAATCACAGGGTTTACACACTTCACAGCACTCACCAAAGCACATACCCTCCCCAATGTCCATAATCCCACCCCTTCTCCCAACCCCCTCCTCCCAGCAACCCTCAGTTTGTTTTGTGAGATTAAGAGTCACTTATGGTTTGTCTCCCTCCCAATTCCATCTTGTTTCATTGATTATTCTTCTTCTACCCACTTAATCCCCCATGCTGCATCACCACTTCCTCATATCAGGGAGATCATATGATAGTTGTCTTTCTCTGCTTGACTTATTTCGCTAAGCCTGATATACTCTAGTCCATCCATGTTGTCGCAAATGGCAAGATTTCATTTCTTTTGATGGCTGCATAGTATTCCATTGTGTATATATACCACATCTTCTTGATCCATTCATCTGTTGATGGACATCTAGGTTCTTTCCATAGTTTGGCTATTGTGGACATTGCTGCTATAAACATTCGGGTGCACGTGCCCCTTTGGATCACTACGTTTGTATCTTTAGGGTAAATACCCAATAGTGCAATTGCTGGGTCATAGGGCAGTTCTATTTTCAACATTTTGAGGAACCTCCATGCTGTTTTCCAGAGTGGCTGCACCAGCTTGCATTCCCACCAACAGTGTAGGAGGGTTCCCCTTTCTCCGCATCCTCGCCAGCATCTGTCATTTCCTGACTTGTTGATTTGAGCCATTCTGATTGGTGTGAGGTGATATCTCATTGTGGTTTTGATTTGTATTTCCCTGATGCCGAGTGATATGGAGCACTTTTTCATGTGTCTGTTGGCCATCTGGATGTCTTCTTTGCAGAAATGTCTGTTCATGTCCTCTGCCCATTTCTTGATTGGATTATTTGTTCTTTGGGTGTTCAGTTTGCTAAGTTCTTTATAGATTTTGGATACTAGTCCTTTATCTGATATGTCGTTTGCAAATATCTTCTCTCATTCTGTCGGTTGTCTTTTGATTTTGTTAACTGTTTCCTTTGCTGTGCAAAAGCTTTTGATCTTGATGAAATCCCAATAGTTCATTTTTGCCCTTGTTTCCCTTGCCTTTGGCGATGTTCCTAGGAAGACGTTGCTGCGGCTGAGGTCGAAGAGGTTGCTGCCTCTGTTCTCCTCAAGGACTTTGATGGATTCCTTTCGCACATTGAGGTCCTTCATCCATTTTGAGTCTATTTTCGTGTGTGGTATAAGGAAATGGTCCAATTTCATTTTTCTGCATGTGGCTGTCCAATTTTCCCAGCACCATTTATTGAAGAGGCTGTCTTTTTTCCATTGGACATTCTTTCCTGCTTTGTCGAAGATTAGTTGACCATAGAATTGAGGGTCTATTTCTAGACTCTCTATTCTGTTCCATTGATCTATGTGTTTGTTTTTGTGCCAGTTCCAGGCTGTCTTGATGATGACAGCTTTGTAATAGAACTTGAAGTCTGGAATTGTGATGCCACCAACTTTGGCTTTCTTTTTCAATATCCCTATGGCTATTCGAGGTCTTTTCTGTTCCATATAAATTTTAGAATTATTTGTTCCATTTCTTTGAAAAAGTTGGATGGTACTTTGATAGGAATTGCATTAAATGTGTAGATTGCTTTAGGTAGCATAGACATTTTCACAATATTTCTCTTTCAATCCAGGAGCATGGAACATTTTTCCATTTCATTGTGTCTTCCTCAATTTCTTTCATGAGTACTTTATAGTTTTCTGAGTATGGATTCTGTGCCTCTTTGGTTAGGTTTATTCCTAGGTATCTTATGGATTGGAGTGCAATTGTAAATGGGATTGACTCCTTAATTTTCTTTCTTCTGTCTTGTTGTTGGTGTAGAGAAATGCAACTGATTTCTGTGCATTGATTTTATATCCTGACACTTTACTGAATTCCTGTATAAGTTCTAGCAGTTTTGGAGTGGAGTCTTTTGGGTTTTCCACATATAGTATCATATCATCTGTGAAGAGTGATAATTTGACTTCTTCTTTGCCGATTTGGATGCCTTTAATTTCCTTTTGTTGTCTGATTGCTGAGGCTAGGACCTCTAGTACTATGTTGAATAGCAGTGGTGATAATGGACATCCCTGCCGTGTTCCTGACCTTAGTGGAAAAGCTTTCAGTTTTTCTCCATTGAGAATGATATTTGCGGTGGGTTTTTCATAGATGGCTTTGATGATATTGAGGTATGTGCCCTCTATCCGTATACTTTGAAGAGTTTTGATCAGGAAGGGATGCTGTACTTTGTCAAATGCTTTTTCAGCATCTATTGAGAGTATCATATGGTTCTTGTTCTTTCTTTCATTGATGTGTTGTATCACATTGACTAATTTGCGGATGTTGAACCAACCTTGCAGCCCTGGAATAAATCCCACTTGGTCGTGGTGAATAATCCTTTTAATGTACTGTTGAATCCTATTGGCTAGTATTTTGGTGAGAATTTTCGCATCTGTGTTCATCAAGGATATTGGTCTATAGCTCTCTTTTTTGATGGGATCCTTGTCTGGTTTTGGGATCAAGGTGATGCTGGCCTCATAAAATGGTTTGTAAGTTTTCCTTCCATTTCTGTTTTTTGGAACAGTTTCAGGAGAAATGGAATTAGTTCTTCTTTAAATGTTTGGTAGAATTCCCCCAGGAAGCCGTCTGGCCCTGGGCTTTTGTTTGTTTGGAGATTTTTAATGACTGTTTCAATTTCCTTACTGGTTATGGGTCTGTTCAGGCTTTCTATTTCTTCCTGGTTCAGTTGTGGTAGTTTATATGTTTCTAGGAATGCATCCATTTCTTCCAGATTGTCCTTATTTGTGTCCTAGTATGTGGTCTATTCTTGAGAAGTTTCCATGTGCACTTGAGAAGAATGATTATTTTCTTGTTTTAGGGCGGAATGTTCTGTATATTTGTGAGTATTCTCTTTTTTTAGGGTGAAATGTTCTGTATATATGTGAGTATTCTCTTGTTTTAGGGTGGAATATTCTGTATATATGTGAGGCCCATCTGGTTCAATGTGTAATTCAAGGCTCTTGTTTCTTTATTGATTTTCTGCTTCGATGATCTGCTATTTCTGAAAGAGTAGTGTTAAGATCTCCTACTATTAATGTATTCATATCAATATGACTCTTTACCTTGATTTACAGTTTTCTTATGTTATTGGCTGCTCCCATGTGCAGGCATAGATATTTACCATTGTTAGATCATCTTGGTGGATAGTCCCTTTGAGAATTATGTAGTGTCCTTCTGTATCTCTTACTACAGTCTTTATTTTAAAATCTAATTTATCTGATATAAGAATTGCTACCCCGGCTTTCTTTTGAGGCCCATTGGCATGAAAGATGCTTCTCCATCCTTTCACTTTCAGTCTGGGTATATCTTTAGGTTCAAAATGGGTCTCCTGTAGACAACATATGGATGGTTCCTGTCGTTTTATCCAATCTGCATCCTTGTGCTCTTTTGTGGGCTCATTTTGGCCATTCACATTAAGAGTGATTATTGATAGATACGTTTTTATTGACATCATGTTACCTTTGAAGTCTTTCTTTCTGTAGATTGTCTCTCTATTTCTGTTCAATGCTATTCTTTGGATTTTTCCTCTTTTATGGAACCCCCCTTAATATTTCCTGCAGTGTCAGCTTAGTGGTTGCATAGTCTTTTAAGCCTTGCCGGTCCTGGAAACTCTTTATTGCTCCATCCATTTTGAATGTCAGTCTTGCTGGATAAAGTATTCTTGGCTGCATGTTCTTCTCATTTAGCGCCCTAAGTATATCTTGCCAGCCCTTTCTTGCTTGCCAGGTCTCTCTGGACAGGTCTGACTTTATTTTGATGGGCTTTCCTCTTTAAGTAAGAAGCCTTTTTGTCCTAGTGGCTTTCAAGAGGTTATATCTACAATTATGATTCTTCAATTTGACTCTCAGGTGCCTTAATTTTTTTTGGAATCTATAATCTTGGGTGGAGACCATTTGGCCTTTAGTACATGAATGCTTGTTCCTTTCATGAAATGGGGAAATTTTTCATGACGAACTTGTTCCACTATATCTTCTAGACTTCTTTCTTCCTTCTCCCCTTCAGGGATTCCAATACTTCTGATGTTGGAATGTTTCCAACGTAATTCCAAATAAATGGCACCATTTATTTCCCTGATTCTGTTTTTGTGGCTTCTAAGCTGTTTGTTGAAGACTTCCTCCTGATTCTTTTTTCTATCTATTTGTTCTCCAGATCACTAATTGTATCTTCTGTCTCAGTTACCCTAGCTTTTAGAGAATTTAGATTAGATTAGTTCGCATTGAGAGCATTGTGAACCTCATCCCTGGTAGCTTTTAGCTCTGCTCTAACATTGTGAACATCATCCCTGGTAGCTTTCAGTTTGGCTCTAATCAATTCTGTTTGGTCATCCATGGCTTTCTCCAACCTAGCTATTGCCTGGATAATTGTTAGCCTAAATTCTCTTTCCAACATATTGTCTATGTTGTTAGCCATTAGCTCTGTTGCAGAAGGTCCATCCTCTTTGTTCTTATTCTGTTGGGCATTCCTCCTCCTAGTCATGTTGGTGAGAGATGACTGATCAGATGTAGCTGGATGTATTGACCATGGTGCAGTCAAGGTGCACCCTGGAACACTTTTGAGCAATCAGGATTCCCCACCCAAATGAGAGAAAAAAGAAAAAAAAAGAGAGAGAGGTACAGGAAAGAAAGGGATGATAAAAGATAAGGTTCAGCCCAAATGGGCCCCAAGGTAAGATTGATGAAGTATACAAACAAAACAGACAAACAAAAAGACTGATTAAAGTATATGATAAGAGAAAAAAATATATATATAAGCAAATAAAGGAAGAACCTCATCAAAAAGAACCCCAAGTGTAAGATTTATATACTATCAGGACAAACAGAAAAACTCATAAACACTGGTGGAAGAAAAAGATGAGAGAGTGGTTATAAATTCTCAGTGTGGGTGAGGAAGGTTGTTTTGATTCTTCCTGGATGTATCTTGATATCTTTGTTAAAGGACTCAACTTTCCTAAGATAAAGGGGGATTAAAAATTGGTTTACCTATAGGGGTAGTATTGATTGGGGAAAGGGGATTACCTCGAGTTTAACTCTATATGAATATTAGAAAATAAAAATAAAAAAGGAATAAACTAGGCTAAACTGAACTAAAATTTAAAAAAAAGAAATTAAAAAAAATAGAAATGCAAAAGAAAAACACAGGTGTATGTATCAAAAAGTTCAGGTTAGAGGGTTATTTTGGAATTTGATGTACTGTACAGCTCACTGTGATTGCAAATAGTTTAAAAATTATCTATATAAAAAAATGAGCCAGAATAGTGGGAACAAATTAAAAATAAAACTGTCCTATGAAGTAGTGGTGTCGTTCTCGTCTTCTTCTTCTTTTTTTTTTTTTTTCCTTCCTTTGGTTTTTCTGGGGGAGGAGCCTGCCAAGTGGATTTTCAGCTAATGATGTTCCCTGAGTTAAGTCCTCCCGCCCCCCCTTCAGGGGGTGGGCTCTGAGGAAACCGTTTTTTTCAGGCTTTTGTTCTCTGGAGGTTTTTATGTTTGTTGACTGTTGTTTGTTTGTTTGTTTGTTTTTTTCCTTCCTCTCGCCTTGACCACTTTTGATGGTTTTTGTAGGTTTAGAGGAAAGCAAACTGCACCTGACCTTCCTCTCAGAGAGAAGCATCAGTCTGGCTGTAGAGCCCATATAAATTTCCCCTGGCTGCTGGCAGAGCAGGTTTCGAATCGCGGTCCCTGGGGTCGCAAGATTTCCTGTTTGTACCTGAAATCACGGCAGCGGTGGCTGTCTGGGCAGCTCCAGACCTCCAGAGAGATTCCAAGCAGCAATCACACATTGAGATTTTCCCACTGGCCCGGGCTGGTAGTGCCTGGTCTTTCTGGGTCTAAGAGCGCTGTGCTTGTGTGCACCTCTCTCAGGGGAGGATGTGGTTGCACGCGTGTTTCAGGCTCTGAGAGTGGGGTGCAGGTCCGAAAGCACCATGCTTTGCCTTTGCACACCTCTCTCAGGGGAGATATTGGGGCACGCACCTCAGGCTCTGAAACAATGGCAGGGGTCTAAGAGTGTGGGGCAGGGGGGTGGCTTTGCACACCTCTCTCAGGGGAGTGTGAAGGGCATGCGTGTCTTGGGCTCTATAGCAGGGCTTGGAATTCTGCTGTCTGGTGTGGCTCCCAGACCCTCACAGGAGCCAGATTCCATGCAATCTCTGGCACTCTAGCGGCTCAGGGACCAAGACCTGGTTTCTCCGCAGCTCTCTCTCTGGCTCAGGCCAGGGGAGGCTGTCCTGGGTCCGGGGACTTAAGGCCCTGTCCTTAGCCACCTGGATTCCCACAAATGCTCCCCTGCAATCCTTTGCTCTTTTGGAGTGCTTTCAACCAGTCTCTAATTTAATGCTGGTCCCCAGATGCAGGGCACTCTCGTATTGGGGTATTACTTTCCAATTGGTTGCCTCTGGTGGCTCCCTCCCTCTTTTGTTTATCTTCCGATATCAGTCTGATGTTCCCACTCTGCTTTACCTGACCACTGGTGTCTCCTGCCCCCATAGAGATCCAGACATGTATAATTCTATTCTCAGGCTGATTTCATGGGTGATTGGAGTTCTTTGGTTGAAAAGGCACCTCCTCCTACTTCCCCACCATCTTGTCTCTGCCCCAGCTTTTTTTTTCCCCAGATATCACTAGTATATTCTTTTTAATGGTTAGTTATTCCATTGGATGAGTATTTTGTAATTTGTTCATCCATTAATGGAGTTAGGATTCATCCATTAATAAACATCTAGTTTATTGCCAGTTTTTTAGTTATTATTATAAAAGCTGCTGTGGGCATTCCTTTTGTGAATATACATTTTCATTTCTCATTAATAAATACATAAGTGTTGGATTTGCTTGGTCATGCATATGTTTAACTTTTGAAAGAATTGCTATATCACTTGCCAAAGTTGTTGAAATGTCTTATTCTCCAACAACCAATGTATTAGAATTCTTATTGGTCTATCTCCTCATCAAAAGTTGATGTCAATTCTTATTTTAGCCATATGGTAGGAACATATTTGTAATTCATTATATATTCACAATTCATTATATATTCATTTATAATTTTAATTTATTTGATGATTAACACTTAATCATCAAATAAATTTATTTGATTAATTAATTTATTTGATGTTGAACACTTTTTCATGCACTTATTACTAATGTATGTAGTTAGTTTAGTGAGGTGTCTATTTAAGACTTCTTTCCAATTTTTAATTTTTTTATGTACTTTTATAGAGGTTCATAGTAGGTGTTTATTGTATTAGTTCTTTATATCTTTTGGGTACAAATCCTTTGTCAGATATGTTTATTGCAGGTAGTTTCTCCCAGTCTGTGACCTGACTATATATATATCCTAAATTGTGTATTTCTTATATACAAGTTTTAATCCTGACTATGACTAATTTTTCTAGCCCAAAGCCAGGAATCTCATTATCCAAAATCATGTACAAATGGAAATAAGGCCTTGCAGGTGAGTTTCCTTGAATACAGTTGCTCTAATCAGAAGAACAGTGATCTACAGGGACATGGTATCTACCTCCCATATGACCAACATGCAAGTATAAGATTCCTTTTGTTAAAGAGAAAGGAAACAAGAGGCACATAGGAATATTTGGTCCCTAGAAATTCTGAAATACTTACAGGCACACATTTCCAATTTATTGATTAGAGCTTAGTTCTACTAACTTGAAATAACTCACTATTACTCTTGGATTTACACTCTGCATTCTTGGTCCCTCTTTATGCATTATCTGGCTTGTGTTTGAGCTGAATAATTTCTCCAATCTAGTTACTCCTTGTCATAGCTCAGGATTATAATACCTCTATTTCATACTGTCATTCCTCCCTCCCCAGATCTGGTGATGGTTCTGTTAATATTGTTACCTTTAAAACTAGTTGCATTTCAACAAATATTTTTGTATTTGACTGCTTTATACACAGGTCCTAGCCATCAGTCTCAACATAAGCACTTCACGGTATTGAAATTCTTGTAAGGCAGATGTGGGACAATGTCTTTAAGATTATTCAAAATCTTAATGTGAAAAAGAAGATATTTAAGACACACCCATGAGAAACTAGCAGGGACTTCTTTTTCTCTGAGATATTACCTCTATTCTTTGAAAATTTAACAAAAAATTTACAATTGTGCCTTTAGACAGTGTTTTCTTAACATAATGGTGGGTTGATTATTGTTCTGTTGTCTTCTCTTAAGAAACTTAGAGATGCTGGAAATTATTTATCTCTTACAATGCCTGTAGGTCAGAAATTCAGGAGCAGCTCAGCTAAGTGGTCCTTACTCAGGATCTCTCATGAAGTTAGTTAGATAGTGACTGGGCTGTGATCATCTCAAAAGCTACTATATTCCCAATTTAATAAGTGAGGAACACATGGTTTGCATTGGATTCAACAGGTCTGTATGTGTTGTGGTCCTTTCACAACCATCAGTAATCCACTTAGTGTGGCCAGGTAATGTCATTAAAATTGTTGTAGATATATATCTACTAACACAAATCACTGTTTATGGTATGTTGTTAAATAAATAAGATATAAAGTGTAAAAAAAAAAAGCTACTATCTCCCAGTGTCAGTTGCCTTAGGTAAGGAAACTTAAACCTAGGTAGAGGAGGTTGTAAAAGCTGTCTCTATTAATTGTATGTGATCTCTCAAGCATAGAAGCATTAGATAGCTGGAGTTTTTTTTTTTTAAGATTTTATTTATTTATTTGACAGACAGAGATCACAAGCAGGCAGAGAGGCAGGCAGAGAGAGAGGAGGAAGCAGGCTCCCTGTTAAGCAGAAAGCCTGATGCGGGGCTCGATCCCAGGACTCTGAGATCATGACCTGAGCCGAAGGCAGCAGCTTAACCCACTGAGCCACCCAGGCGCCCCCAATATATATTTTTTAGTATGAGTATTGGTTTTGTTATGGCAGACAGTTAATTTACTAACTGTTCTTTTCATTTTTTCAATGAATTTTAAAGCTTTGTTAGGATATATATATAAAGTAGCTCTGATAGGTCTAGAATAGTCTTATTTCTAAATTGAGGCTCTGACTGAGCTAAATTGATATAAATACCTGAATATTTCAGTGAGGTATCTGTGTGCTGCTTATTTATCCATGAACTTACAGAGATGTCTATGTAGATTTCCTTGGTTTCCTTTCAGAAGAGTTTCTTTCTGTGCTTTCCCCTTTCCTGCAAATTCCACCTTCCTCAGCAGTCCTATACTCTGATTTGTGCCATTGCAATGAGGTTCCTCTTCTCTGCTTAGACACCATCACATTTCTGTATCTTTTCTAGAAAACACCTCTAGGCAAAAGACTGGATCAATCATGGCACTTCCTCACATGTTTTCATTCTCTGAAGAAACCTAGTTCTGCACTGCCTGTGTTTCATTTTTATAGTTGTTTATGGTGGCGGGATTATTCTGATATTAATTATTCTATTGTGAGAAGTAGAAGTTTCTCTTGATCAGATTTTACTTTGCATTGTAGTTATTCTTGTATATTCAACCCTTTTGTGAGACTGGAAGCACTCTGATGGCAATGTCTATATATATTATTCATCTTTGTTTTTCCTGCAGAGGAAATAATTGAAATAACTAAAATAAAATGGCACAGCCACTTTAAAGGAAATTTCAAAGACCTTAAAATCATTATACACACTAATTTTCTTTCATTCATTAATCTTTAGATTTCGCAACAATTATGGTAATACTTGAGTTTCTAATCTGCCCGTCTTCCTCTCTTAATTTAAACCCTTTATTATAATCAGATAGCAGGTGAAAAACTAAGAAACATGGAGAAACAATTACTTACAGTCATTTGGTAGTATGAGTATTTATTAAGAGCTAATTGGAGCATTTCTTTTTATCCTTTGGGTTACTTTGCCGACCGTTATTCTCTACAGCTATTAAAGTTCAACATGAATAATTTTTCACAGTCACACAGGTAAAACCAACACTATTGATGATTATAATAGCTCAGTGATCATGAAAGCTCTGATGAAGAAATGTCAGCACAGAACACTCATGTTCTGCAGAATAAACACCTAGTTTTAAAAATTATGTGATAATAGAGATTATTTTTTAAGCTAGAAAATAAACTTCATGTTCTCTTTTTTTTTAATGTCTTGGTCTTATAGTTAAGAAATTAGAATAAAACACTGCAGCTTCTTATTATATGCTTTCTAGAAAATGACTGAGCTACCATTAGGCAATTGTCCTTGTGATTTTCAGTTTCACTCATGAATTATTTAGACATTTCTTCTCTTGTTCTGTGATTCTCTTCTTTTTCTACTTGAACACCTGCTAATTGATTATGCCTATATTTATGTTACTCCTAAGGCCTCTTTTCTCTTCTATTCATAATATCACAAAACCTTCAGACCATGTCTACTCCTCAGGTCCCTAAAGTTACCGGGACCTGCCTTTTTGCTTTCTTAGTCAACTCTTGTCAACTTTCTTGTAAATTCCACAAAGGAATTTTCTTTCATACCTGAACTATTTCCTGAATTCCAAAGTCACATTTTCCACTACTACTAAACTCTATCACTTGATTTGTAAGGACAAAATTTTCTTATATGTGCCAATTCACAAACCAAATGAAAACAACAATCTATTTATTGCTTTCTCTCTTGTTCTTCTTTCCCATTATATAAACCAATCAAGGTGAGCTTTGAGGGCTGGAGTTCCAAAATCATTCTGATACCCTTTTTTTCTCTCTCTCTTCTCTCATCTTCTAGTCACTTTTTAATTCTTTAAAGGTTCTCTGACAAATGTCCTGGGTATTGGTCCTCTCCATTGATTTTCATTTCTTTCCTGACTTTGGACTAAATCATTATTCTATGATTCTATTGCATCTCATGGGTTCTGGTCTTTCTTCATGTTATTAAACCTATATGTGGCTTCCACTTGTCAGATTGATAGTTTTCTCACTGAATACCAATGACGTTATAGTCTTAAAAATGAAAAAAAAAAAATCAGGTGTTGTCTATAGCTAAGTTCAAAACCAACTCCAATTAGTGATTTCCAAGATTTACCCTTAAAACATAACTTTTTCCTTATCCTCAATTGCTTTTATTTTTAATGTATTTCTTGGATTATAACTGAAGTAGACCATAATTGGGTGCCTAAATGTTTTTTTTTTCCCCAACTTTCTTGTGTGCTATGGTTAATGCTATTTTATCTATGAGACATGTCCTCCCTTTCCTGTTTTCTTCATATCAGCCTGATGAAATTTTACCCAGCCTTTAAAAATGTCTCATTTTTCTTAAGTCTGTAGACAATACAGCTGGATAGACTTTCACTCTTTGTAAAATTCATTATTCCATTACTGGCACTTCTATGGTGACACTTGTTCACTTGAACAAATTTACTTATTTACTAATGTTTATTTACTATCAATGTCTGTGCCTTTATTATTTGTGTACTTGTGTTGGCTTTTTCCCAGATCTGTGAAGGTTTTTATGCTAGGTTTTACTCATCTTTTAGTGTCTAAATTGTAGACTTTATTATAGCGGATATTGCATTATAGTTATTGCAAGTCTTGACTCTCAAAGATGATTTCTTATCTTGGCATGCCTCATGATAGCAAGGTGCTTATGTTGATCAGGATGCCCTACAATCATTTTCACTGCAACTATTCAAGTTGTTTTCATAAAGCATTTTAGTCAAGGGTTATACCATATTTAGAGTCCCATGATCTGCAACAATCTGGATTGATGCATTCTGCCATTTGTCCTTTTTCTTTAAAGTTCTGCTGGCAATGGACTCCCTGGAGCAATATCTTTCATGGTTTTAGTGGCACGGAGGTGCAGAGGCAAGCAGGTGCCTCAGGGGATGACTGAGACAGTGGCTGGGGGTGTGCATCACCTGTGGGAGGCTGTGCTATTTAGCAGAGTTTGCAGAGGGGAAGTCTGTGTGTTCTGGACCACCCAGAGGGGAGCAAACTGAGGCTTCTCTCTGAGTCAGAGGTCTGGGTGCAGTTCACTTTCCACTGAACCTCAGAAAAGCCACAAAAAGCTGCCAAAGACCAAAAACCTTCAGAGAACAAAAGCTTCAAAAACTGGTTTCCACAGAACTCACTCCCTGGATAGGGGACAAGACAACTCAACCCAAGCAAGACTGACTGAAAAACAACAGAGAAGTCCTTTTCCCCAGAAGGCAAGCCAAAAGAACAAGAAGACAGGGTCCACATAAAACTGTAAAACCCCAGTATCAGGGGAAAACAATATATTAAGCTTCCACTATTGTCCTAAAGGCTGTATCTTTCATAGATAAAACTTATTTTTATTCATTCTCATGATTCTTTTTCTTTTTAATTTTTTTTAACTTAGCATTACAACAAGAGGATTAATACAACATATTCCATAAAATAACCTTTTAACTTGAACTTTTATCATACATATACCTGTGGGTTTTTTTTGCTTTCTATTTTTTTAATATGCATACAAATATAAGTTTCAAGATAATCCTCTTTACCTAATCAGTACTACCCCTCTATATAAACCAGTTTTAATCTCCCTTTATCTCTGGAAAGTTGAGTCCTTTAACAAATATATCAAAGTATACCCGGGAAGAAACAAAATAAACTTCCTTGCCCATATCGAGGATTTAAAACCACCATCCCATCTTTTCTTTTCAGTGTTTCTGTGTATTTGTTTTTGTTATGGAATTATATAATCTTTTCCTTGGGTTTCATTTTGACTGGGTACTTTTTTTTCCATGTAATTTACTCTTGTTGGTCTTTTTGCTTGTCCATTTTTGTTTATGTACCTTATATATCTGACTTTGGGGGCTCATTCTGGCTCGGTTATCTTCCCCTCATCTTTCTTTCTTTTTTCTTTCTTTTTGGTGGTGACTTCCAATTTCTCTGATACATTCCAGGGTGCACCTTGCCTAGATCATGGTTGATATATCCAGGTATACATCCCCTCAACCATCTTTCACCAAAATGATTAGGAAGAGGAATGTGCAACAAAGAAAAATTCAGAGATTGTGTCCACAACATCAGAAATATTGGATATGAACATAAATAGTATGTTGGAAAGATAATTCAGGCTAACAATTATCCAGGCAATGGCTAGGTTGGAGAAAACCATTAGTGACAACATAGAATCTCTAAGAGTGGAAGTGAGAGTCAACCTGGCAGTAGTTAAAAATGCTATCATTGAGACCCATTCTAATCTAAATACTCTAACAGCTAGGGTACCTGAGGAAGAAGATAGAATTAGTGACCTAGAGGAAAAACTGATAGAGAAAAAGGATTAGGAGGAGGCCTGGAACAAACAGCTTAGAAGCTGTGAAAACAGGGTGAGGGAAATAAATGATAGCATAAAAATGTTCCAATGTCAGAATTATTGGGATTTCTGAGGGGGTGGAGAAGGAGAGAAGATTAGGAGATATAGTTGAAAATTTCTGGGTGAAAATTTCCTCAATCTGAAGAATGGAGCAAGTGTTTGGATCCCAGAGGCAGAAAGAACACCAGCTAAGGTCAATGACTCTTGAAAGACCTTGATACTTGATAGTGAGACTCACAAATCATAATTTAAGACAAGAGGTCCTAAGGGCAGTTGGGGGGAAGATTCATTACGTACAGAGTAAGGTCCATCAGAATAACATCAGACCTGTCCACAGAAACCTGGCAAGCCAGAAAGGGCTGGCAAGACATATTCAGGGCTCTAAATGAGAAGAGCATGCAGCCAAGAATAATTTATCCAGCAAGGATGATATTCAAAATGGATAGAGAGATAAAGAGCTTCCAAGACCATCTAAAAGAGTATGTGACCACCAAGCCATCACTACAAGAAATACTAAGGTGGTTCTATTAAAAGAAAAAACTCAAGAGTGACATAGAACAGAGTTACAGAGACGATGTATAGAAACAAGGATTCACAAGCAGCATGATGTCAATAAAAACGTATCTTTCAATAATCAACCTCAAGGTGAATGGCTTAAATGCTCCCCAAAATGACACAGGGTTGCAGATTGGATAAAACGACAGGACACATCCCTATGCTGTCTACAATAGACACATTTGGAACATAACAATACATCCAGACTGAAAGTGAAGGGATGGAGAAACATCTTTCATGCCAATGGGCCTCAAAAGAAAGCTGGGGTAGTGATTTTCATATCAGATAGATTAGACTTTAAACTAAAGACTGTAGTCAGAGGTAAAGAAATACACTACATCATTCTTAAAGGGTCTATCTGTCAAGAATATCTAACAGTTATAAATATTTATAACCCCTATAGGGGAACAACCAACTACATAAGCCAACTATTAATCAAAGTAGAGTCATATCAGTATGACTGCATTAATACTAGGGGATATTAACTCACCACTCTCAATAATAGACAGATCATCCAAGCAGAAAATCAATAAAGAAACAAGAGCTTTGAATGACACTTTGGACCAGGTGGACTTCATAGATGTATACAGAACATTTCACCCTAAAACAACAGAATACTCCTTCTTCTTGAATGCACATGGAACTTTCTCCAGAATAGACCACATACTGGGTCACAAATCAGGACTCAACCAATATCAAAAGACTGAGATTATTTCCTGCATATTCTTAGAACACAATGCTTTGAAACTGAAACTAAACCATAAGAAAATGTTTGAAAGAAATCAAACACATGGAAACTAAAGACGACCCTGCTTAAGAATGTTTGGATCAACCAGGAAATCAAAGAACTTAAACAATTCATGGAAACCAATGAGAATGAATACACATTGTTCCAAAACCTATGGGATATGGCAAAGGCAATCCTAAGGGGAAAATACATAGCCATCCAAACGTGCCTCAAAAAAATTGAAAAAAATCCAGAATACACCAGCTCTCTTTACACCTTAAAGAACTGGAAAATGAACAACAAATTAAGCTAACCCCACATACAAGAAGGGAAATAATCAAGATTAGAGCAGACATCAATGAGTTAGAAACCAGAGATACAGTAGAACACATCATTGAAACTAGAAGCTGGTTCATTGAAAGACTGAATAAGATCAATAAACCACTGGCTGAATTAATCCAAAAGAAAAGTGAAATGACCTAAATTAATAAAATTATGAAGGAAAGGGGAGAGATAATGATTAACACCAAGGAAATATAAAGAATCATCAGAAATTACTATCAAACAGGTATATGTCAATAAGTTAAGAAACCTAGAAGAAATGGATGTATTCCTGGAAACCTATAAATTCCAAGACTGAACAGGAATAAATCAATAACTTGAATAGACCAATAACTAGAAATGAGACTGAAACAGTGATCAAAAACCTCCCAAAAAAACAAGAGCCCAGGACCTGACGGATTCCCTGGGGAATTCTACCAAACATTCAAAGAAGAAATAATACCCAAGTTCCTGAAGCTGTTTCAAAAAATAGAAACAGAAGGAAAATTTCCAGACTCTTTCTATAAAGCCAGCATCACCCTGATTCTCAAATAAGGCAAAGACCCCATCAAAAAGGAGAATTTCAGACCAATATCCCAGATGAATATGGATACCAAGATTCTCAACAAAATCCTAGCTAATAGCATGCAACTGTACATTAAAAAAAAAATCCTCTGTGATCCAGTGGGATTTATTCCTGGAATGCAAGGGTGGTTCAATACTCACAAATCAATCAATGTGATAGAACAATCAACAAGATAAAAGAGAAGAACTACATGGCCCTCTCAATTGATGCAGAAAAAGCATTTGACAAGATACAACATTTGTTCTTGATTAGAACAATTCAAAATATAGGGATAGAGGGAATATTCCACAGATTCATAAAATCTATGGGCAGAGGACATGAACAGACATTTCTGCAAAGAAGACATCCAGATGGCGAACAGACACATGAAAAAGTGCTCCATATCACTCGGCATCAGGGAAATACAAATCAAAACCACAATGAGATATCACCTCACACCAGTCAGAATGGCTAAAATCAACAAGTCAGGAAATGACAGATGATGGCGAGGATGCGGAGAAAGGGGAACCCTCCTACACTGTTGGTGGGAATGTAAGCTGGTGCAGCCACTCTGGAAAACAGCATGGAGGTGCCTCAAAATGTTGAAAATAGAACTGCCCTATGACCCAGCAATTGCACTATTGGGTATTTACCCTAAAGATACAAATGTAGTGATCCAAAGGGACACATGCACCCGAATGTTTATAGCAGCAATGTCCACAATAGCCAAACTATGGAAAGAACCTAGATGTCCATCAACAGATGAATGGATCAAGAAGATGTGGTATATATACACAATGGAATACTATGCAGCCATCAAAAGAAATGAAATCTTGCCATTTGCGACAACGTGGATGGAACTAGAGCGTATCATGCTTAGCAAAATAAGTCAAGCAGAGAAAGACAACTATCATATGATCTCCCTGATATGAGGAAGTGGTGATGCAACATGGGGGCTTAAGTGGGTAGGAGAAGAATCAATGAAACAAGATGGGATTGGGAGGGAGACAAACCATAAGTGACTCTTAATCTCACAAAACAAACTGAGGGTTGCTGGGGTGAGGGGGTTTGGGAGAACGGGTGGGATTATGGACATTGTGCTTTGGTGAGTGCTGTGAAGGGTGTAAACCTGGTAATTCACAGACCTGTACCCCTGGGGATAAAAATATATGTTTATAAAAAATAAAAAATTAAAAAAAAAAGAAAAAAAGAAAAACCCACAGAGAATATCATTCTTAATGGGAAAAGTAGACAGCCTTTGCTTTGAGATCAGGAACAAAACAAGGATGTCCACTCTCACCCACTCTTGCTCAACCTAGTACTAGAAGTTCTAGCAACAGCAATCAGACAACAAAAAGAAATAAAAGGTATTCAAATTGGCAAAGAAGTAGTCAAACTCTCTCTCTTCACAGATGACATGATACTTTCTATAGAAAATCCAAAAGACTCCATCCCCAAACTACTAGAACTCATACAGCAAATCAGTATTGTGGCAGATGGATACAAAATTAAAGCATAGAAATCAGTTGCTATTTTTTTACAATAACAATGAAAATATAGAAAAGGAAATTAGAGAATTGATTTCATTTACTATAACACCAAGAACCATAAGAAACCTGGGAATAAAACGAATCAAAGAGGTAAAGGATCTGTACTCAAGGAACTACAGAACACTCATGATAGAAATTGAAGAAGACACAAAAAAATGGAAAAGCATTCCATGCTCATGGTTCGGAAGAATAAACATTGTCAAAATGTCTTTACTATCTAGAGCAATCTATACTTTAAATGCCATTCTGAACAAAATTCCACTGAAATTTTTCAAAGTGCTAGAACAAACAATCCTAAAATTTGTATGGAACCAGAAAAGACCCCAAATTCCTAAGGAAATGTTGAAAAAGAAAAACAAAACTGGGGGTATCATGTTACCTGATTCCAAGCTTTACTACAAAGCTGTGATCACCAAGACAGCATGGTACTGGCACAGCAACAGACACATAGACCAGTAGAACAGAGCAGAGAGCCCAGATATGGACCTTCAACTCTATGGTCAAATAATCTTTGACAAAGCAGGAAACAATATACAGTGGTAAAAAGACAGTCTCTTTAATAAATAGTGCTGGGAAAATTGGACAGCTATATGTAGAAGAATGAAACTCGACCATTCTCTTACACCATACACAAAAATAAACTCAGAAATAGATAAAAGACCTCAACATGAGGCAGGAATCTATCAAAATCCTAGAGGAGAACATAGGCAGTAACTTCTTTGACTTTGGCCACAACAAACTCTTTCAAGACATGTCCCAAAGGCAAAATAAACAAAGGGAAAATGAACTTTTGGAATTTCGTCAAGATCCAAAGCTTCTGCACAGCAATGGAAACAATCAACAAAACAAGGAGCAACCCAAAGAATGGTTGAAGATATTTGCAAATGACACTACAAAGGGATGATACTCAAGATCTATAAAGTACTCCTCAAACTCAACATCCCAAAACGAGATAATTACGTCAAAAAATGGGCTGAAGACATGAACAGACACTTCTCCAAAAAATGGCTAACAGACACATGAAAAAATGTTCATCATCATTAGCCATCAGGGAGATTCAAATCAAAACCACATTGAGATACCACTTTACACCAGTTAGAATGGCCAAAATTAGCAGGACAGGAAACAACGTTTTTGAGAGAATGTGGAGAAAGGGGAACCCTCTTACACTGTTGGTGGGAATGCAAGTTGGTGCATCCACTTTGGAAAACTGTGTGGAGATTCCTTAAGAAATTAAAAATAGAACTACCCTATAACTCTATAATTGCACTACTGAGTATTTACCCCAAAGCTACTTATGTAGTGAAAAGAAGGGCCATCTTACCCCAATGTTCATAGCGGCAATGGCCACAGTTGCCAAACTGTGGAAAGAGCCAAGATGCCCTTCGACAGTCAAATGGATAAAGATGTGGCCCATATATATGATGGAATATTACACAGCCATCAAAAAGAACAAATACCCAACTTTTGCAACAATATGGATGGAACTGAAGGAGATTATGCTGAGTGAAATACATCAGGCAGAGAGAGTCAATTTTCATATGGTTTCACTTACTTGTGGAGCATAAGGAATAACAGGGAGGACATTGGGTGAATGAGAGAAGTGAGTTGGGGGAAATCAGCATGGGAGATGAATCATGAGAAACTGTAGACTCTGAGAAACAAACTGAAGGTTTTGGAAGGGAGAGGTAGGGGATTGGGAGAGTCTGGTGGTGGGTATTAAGGATGGCACTTATTGCATTGATCACTGGATGTGATGCATAAACAATGAATCTTGGAACACTGAAAAAAATAAATAAAATTAAAAAAAATTCTTCTGGCTGCAAAAGAACAGAGGTGTCTTAATGGGTTAATATGTTACTTCTTTTAAAATAAAAACTATTGGTATTTAAGAGGAGCTTTAAATAGATAAGAAGTGACTTGCCTCTGGAGAATTTCGGACTGAGTGGCAGGCTGATAGGGGTGATATTTTTGGGTTCATACAATTTTCAGTAACCTACAAATCACACTCTCTAAGTGGCTTGACAGGTTTATCTATGTCTGAGAGAGGACATGAACTATTTTCTTAAACATGCACCCATGCACTTACTCACAAATATACCGCAGCCTCCCAATCATTTGAATGTGAGACTCCTAAGAAGTATAAGAAATAGGATTTACAGCATTTACCAGTCTTGGGTTCTACAGGCAGCTGATCAGGGTTTAGCAATTGCATGAGTCCAAATTCACACAAGATTTTTTTTATACCAAATCGTATCTTCAATTTTGTCTTGGCATGAATGGAAACATCAATGACAATTATAGAAAGGAATCTGAAAAGTAATCTCTATCAATCATTTGAAATTTGAGATTTCTCAATATGTGTTTTAATTGTGAATTATCTTTGTTTCTGTATTATATCCTTGGTTTCATAATAAAAAAAGAATGTTTTTATAATAATAGTTGTTTTAGCCCTGATTTGGGGGGAAACATTCACTCTCAAAATTGTACTATGGAAAATTAAACTCTTTATTAATTTAAGACTGGTAGAGTCCACATATACCCCCAATAAAGAAAAGAAAAAATGGAGACATGATCTAATTAAAATTTTTGGATTAACACTTTTTTTTTTTTTTGGATAGAGAAGATGGAGTGGTGCTGATATGGTGGTGTCTCATCACTTTTCCAGATACACATTTTACATAAAAACAAAAACCCCTTTGTATATTTATTTCTATCTCTCTCTGTACACACACTCATACACACAAACACAAGCACTTTCTTAAGGTGGTTAACAAACTATATAAGATAATGTTGGTAATAATAGTCACCTGTTAATTAAAATAATAAGTAACTTTTAGACCTATTGAAAACCATTTTATATGAAAATAACATTGCAATAAATTGATGTGGTAAGCAGGTAGTCACAATCATAACTTTTTAACAGGTCAAATAGACCTGATAAGCTCATTTTGTTGCCATAGTCCTCAGTCTTAGATCAGTTATATTGAAATTAAAAATGTGCAGTTAGTGCATATAAAAATTTATATTCATTTAAGTAAATTGTTAAAAAGGTCTTTGTTTTAAAAATATTTCAGAAAAATTATTTCACAAAGTTACTGCAGAGTTGAAAAATAGAAATAATGTCTCACTGAGGAACCATAAATACACCCCATGGACTAGAATTGAACTAACATATGTAATCAAATTATATATATAAATGCCAATATTAAAGAAGAGTCCACACACATGTAAGGCAAGTGTATATAGTTTTGATTTTACTATGACCTGGGATATATGAAAATGGTTTAGCAAAGTCAAAATGGCTTAGCAAATGGTTTAGAAAATGGTTTAGCAAAGATACAGTTTTAATATAAAGACAGTTTTGATTTTTGTTGAAAATAAAAGCAATTAAAACAAACATAAAATTACAAAAGAATACACACACACCCACACTTAAAAGAAAGAATTTTTCCATAATTATTCAGATTTTAATAACTTTGCATACCTTATGAAAAAATATATTATTCACTACCTCTCCCTCCAAAGAAGAAAATGCATAAAGTGAAATGTGGATAAAATATGAAAAAGAAGGTAAAACAAAATAAAACAGATTAATTTATTTACTCATTCCCCTATTCTACAGTTTTGAGTACTCATCATGTCCTTGGTACTTTGTATTAATGTAATATCTAATAAATAATAAAGACTTCTTGATTGTTATTTTTTTATTGAAGGAAGGTTTTCTTCTACATGTAATTTATTTATTTATATGATTAAAAATACCATGAAGAAAGGAGGAATATTTTATATACCTCAAAATGCTGCTATTCTAGGGATATAGAAATATAAGGCAGGACTATTTTTTGCAAGAAGTGTTAAATATATTTGGAAAGATAATATCAGCACAAATTTAAAAAAAAGAAAGAAGAAAAATAGAAGTAAGAAACAAAAAAGAAAGGAAGGAAAGGAGGAAGAAAGGGAGGGAGGGAGGGAGGAAGGTCAGAAGATCCCAGGAAATGAAATTTATTAATTGAGATACATAGTAGATTCTACACTGTGCTAGTGCAGCCTGAAGTCATGAGAGGTGGATTAAAGAAAAAAAAAAAAAAAAGTCGGGCTGTGAGTTTAGCCTTGAAAATAGACTATCAAGTGGATGTTGTTCCAAAGTGGAAGAAAATGTGTATAACTGACATAGAAGAGAAAACAAACAAACAAATAATTTGTGATATACCAAAAAATAGTATTTTCAGGGAATGGAGGAATATTTTGGAAAGAAAAAATAGTGTGTTGGGCCTTGAATGACAGTCTAAAGAATTCAGACTTGTTCAAAATGAGTGACAAATTAAATTTACTTAAGAAGAATCCCACAAAAACATGCAGTTAGATTTAAGAAGGAAAATCTAGTTTGACATTGTCCTTCTGGGTTTGTCAGAAACTTAGTGCTCAGTGGCATTATAATAACATGCTTTGTGAAAAATATAAAGTTAGAAAATGTTTGGCTAGACAGGCAGATTTTTTTTTAACCATGAAACTTCTGAACTTGAAATTTTCAAATACTAATTTTTAAATCTCCAGCTAGGGAAAAATGCATGCACTATTTTTATACTTATTTGATCATAGGAAGCAGGAACACAGTTTGTGGAATGCTATTATCGGTATTCATTGAAACATTAAGATTGCAAGGATCTTACAAGTCATTTGGTGTTACCACCTATCAGCAGTATCCAGACCACATTGTCGTGTGAACTGTATTGAGCATTTCAAAGATAAGATTTCATCCCATCCAATGACAACTACTTGGTTATCTCTCATGACAGTCCTTTCTGTCTTTATATAGCTCTAATAGCGAGGTCTTCTTTAGATTATCTTTCTCTAAAAATCAATCATATTAATATAGTTTAATATATTTAATTTAATTATATTTAATATATTTTTAAGAAAAACTCCTTGGTAGCATATTATTGACATTCACACCATTTCATATAAATTTCAGCTGTATACTTGGCTAGAAAATTATCCTGAGCAATAAGTGGCCAAATCAATGAGTTATAATCTACTGGCTCAACAATGTAGTATGAACAGTAGCTTTATCGAGGTCTTTGCTGTAAGTATGAATTTGGTACACTCACTTGCTATTTTATGAATTTAGACAAAGCAAAAATGTTTATTTCTAATGCTACTGAAAAATTGAGCAATTCTAATTCCCACATTCAAGCATTCATTAAGAACAATCTGATTTAGCAATAATTTCATCCCCCAAGTAAACTGTTACATAGCATCTAATTGTAATGTGGACAAAATAGGTCATGGTGTGTAACTCCTTGTTTGTGAGATGGACTATGGGATGCCAGGTGCTGCTATCTAGAACTCTGTCTTTGTATTTCACTTTTCTTGCCTCATAGAAGTTTTAGAGATAATTTATCTACTTTCTATTTTTTCTCAGAAATATAGAGTACTTATCACTTACAATTTCATTTTCCATTGAGGATATTTCTTTGATATATAGAACATGGAAATAATACCTAATTCCAGGTATTAGGTATGGAATTAGGTATTATTAAAAAGAGAAAAACATGTATCTTCAGAAAAATAGACAATAGTTAACTTCATAAAATACAGTGCTTTTTGATAACACTATTCGTTTTTTATAAAAGATCACCATTTCTATTTAATACATGGATAAATATTTATTATCATGTGGTGATAATGATTTATAAAAAGATTTATTTTGTAACCAAGAGATTATAAATATAATTCATTTTAAGAACACCAGGGTGAGGATAAAATGAAGGATACCTGGCAATGTCTTATTTTGAAATATCCATCCAAGTACAAATATTTCAATAGGAATTTTTTCACAAGAAATACATATTATATGATTTATATATTGTGTTCATAACATATGTTATTATTTATAATAAGTATTATCAAACACAGAAACAAAGATAAAAGATGTTTTACTTCTACAAGTTTGAGGGAAATAAAACAACAGAATACAAGCTATTTGTGTAAATAAATTTGACAGAAATAAATTCAGTGGGTAACATAATATAACAATGAGTCTTTTAGCGCAGTGCATGTGAGAATACAGTATTGACAAATTTGTTTATTTGGATCTTAGCTATGTTCATTTATTATCAAACACTACAGCTTTTCTGAAAAATAGAAACTTTTTACAGTCATTGTGAAAACAGAAATAAGCCAAACAATTACTGTAATGATGAAAATAGTTGGAAATGTACAATTTCATGTTAAATCAATATAAGAGTATTTTTTGGCCTGGTTTCTAATGCTTTCTGCAACCATAAAATTTGGCTGCAAGAGGGCAATACAATACTGGTGAGAAAACACTGGAATTATTACCATTTTTTAAAAGAAAAAAGAAGTCAAAGGAGTATAACTGGTGCATGTAAAGCATTGAATGTTTATTCCCATAACAATTGAAGAATAAAAGTTATTTTGGGTTAGAAATACAACTTGTTGACAAGGAGCACACCATTTGTGTTAATGTCCTCAGGCACTGAAAGGCCTCACCTGGCAAGTGTCTGGAAGACTCAGCAGGCAATGCTGCCTCTGCTCTTGGCAGTGTTCACACTGGCTCACAGTCACAGTGTTGAGCTGATTTTTGTTGTGCTTAAGAGGGGTGGGACCAGGAGTCATTGTGGCACATGTCAAAACAAAATAAAACAAATGCCCTGCTTTTCTCCTGATGTAGCTCCCGTATTCATTATTAAAACCTAGAATTTATAATCTTAATGAAGGGTACAAGAATCTAGAGTTCTTGTAAGAATTCTCTCAGTAGCAAGTCTTTTCTTCTTCTAACCTCTCTTTTGGCTGACATAGTAACAGTTTATTTCCATGAGAGACTGTGAAAAGAACTTGACTTTAAAATATTAGGTTTGTTTTTCCTCCTGCCCTCCTTGGATTTCTCTCCTAAGAAAAGAGAGAAAAAACATAATTTTGATGTAAAGTCATCGTTTTCTTGAATCTAAAAATCTTAAAAATACAGGAAGAGGGGCAAGATAGTGGAGAAGTAGGAGATCTTATTTCAACTGGTCCCCTGAAGTGAGCTAAGTATCTACCAGAACACTGAACACCCATGAAATCAATGTGAGATGTAAGATTATACTTCTGGATCTCTACAGGGTCAGAAGACATCAGTGTGAGCCTCTTTGTTCATTTCTGGTTTACATACCCTATAAATCTTACTTTTGGGGCTCATTTTGGCTGGGATTTTTTTCTTTTTTCTCTTATATTTTTATCTTCCTCTTTTTCTTTTTTCTTTCTTTTTGGTGGTGACTTCTTATTGCTCCAAAACTTTCCAAAAGGCACCTGGACTGAATAGAGGTTGATATATTCAGCTATACATCCCCTCAACCACCTCTCACCAAAATGACCAGAAGGAGGAACACTCAACAGAGGAAAAATTCAGAGGCTGTGACATCTGCCAAAGAACTATTGGATATGGACATAAACAATATGTTGGAAATGAAATTAGTAAAAATTGTCCAGGCAATAGCTAGGTTGGAGAAAACCATTAGTGGCAAAACAGAATCTCCAAGAGTGGAAGTGAGAGCTGATCTGGCAGAAGTAAAAAAAATGCTATTAATGAAATCCAATCTAATCTAAATATTCCAACAGTTAGGGTAACCAAGGTAGAAGATAGAATTAGTAATCCACAAGACAAACTGATAGAAAAGTAAGACCAGGAGGAGGACTGGAACAAACAGTTTAGAAGCCATGAAAACAGAATTAGGGAAATAAATGATGCCATGAAAAGTTTCAATGTCAGAATTATTGGGATCCCTGAGGGAGTGGAGAAAGAGAGAAGATTAGAAGATTTAGTTGAACAAATACTGAATGAAAATTTCCCTAATCTGGGTACTGGAACAAATGTTCATGTCCTAGAGGCAGAAAGAATACCCACCATGATCCACAAGCCTAGAAAGATATCCAGACACTTCATTATGAAATTCATGAATCATAATTTCAGACAAGAGGTCTTAAGGACAGCTAGGGGGAAGAGATTCCTTATGTACAGAGGAAGGTCCATCAGAGTAACATCAGACCTGTCCACAGAAACCTGGCAAGCCAAAAAGGGCTGGCAAGACAAATTCAGGGCACTAAATGAGAAGAACATACAACCAAGAATACTTTACCCAGCAAGGATGACATTCAAAATGGATGGAAAGATAGTGAGCTTCCAAGACCAGCAATGTCTAAAAGAGTATGTGACCACCAAGCCATCACTATAAGAAATACTAAGGGGGGTTCTATAAAAAGAAAAAAAAAAAAAACAAGAGTGACATAGAACAGAAAGTTACAGAGACAATGTATAGAAACAAGGATTCACAAGCAACATAATGTCAATAAAAACGTATCTTTCAATAATCCACTCTCAAGGTGAATGGCCTAAATGCTCCCATAAAAAGGCAGAGGGTTGCAGACTGGATAAAAGAACAGGGCATATGCTGTCTACAAGAGATGTATTTCGAACTTAAGATATACCCACACTGGAAGTAAAGGGATGGAGAATCATCTTTTGTGCAAATGGGCTTCAAAAGGAAGCTGGGGTAACAATTCTCATATCAGATAACTTAGATTTTAAGCTGAGGACTGTAGTGAGAGATACAGAAGGACACTACATCATTCTTAAAGGGTCTATCTACAAAGAAGATCTAACAATTTTAAATATTTATGCCCCCAACATGGAAGCAGCCAATTACCTAAGCTAACTGTTAAACCAAATAGATTCATATTGATATGAATACATTAATTGTAGGGGATCTTAACATGCCACTCTCAGAAATACACAGATCGTCTAAGCAGAAAACCAATGAAGAAACAAAAACTTTGAATGACACATTGGACCAGACGGACCTTATAGATATATATGCCATAGATAAATTCCACAGATATATATTCCATTCCACTCCATTCCAACAATATATATTCCATAGATATATTTTTCACGCTAAAACTAAAGAATACTCATTCTTCCCAAGGGCACATGGAACTTTCTCTCCGGAACAGACCAGATACTGGGTCACAAATCAGTTCTCATATGATACCAAAAGTTTGATAATATTCCCTGCATATTCTCAGACCACAATGCTTTGAAACTGGAGCTCAATCACAAGACAAGATATGGAAAGATTCAAACACTTGGAAGCTAAAGACCATCCAGCTCAAGAATGTTTGGATCAACAAGGAAATCAAAGAAGAACTTAAAAAATTCATGCAAACAAATGAGAATGAAGACACATCAGCCCCAAACCTACAAAATATGGCAAAGGTGGTCTAAGGGGGAAATACATAGCCATCCAAGCCTCCCTTAAAAATAAATAAATAAATGAATGAAAAATAAAAAAGAAAAATCCAGAGTACACCAGGTCTCTTTATACCTTAAAGAACTGGAAAATCTACAACAAATTAAGCCAACACCACCCACAAGAAGGAAAATAATTAAGATAAGAGCAGACATCAATGAGTTAGAAACCAGAGATATTGTAGAATACATTAACAAAAATAGAAGCTAGTTCTTTGAAAGAATCAATAAGATTTATAAACCTCTGGCCAATCTAGTCCAACAGAAAAGAGAGAGGACCTAGATTAACAAAATTATGAATAAAAGGAGAGAGATCATGACTAACCCCTATAAATGGGAACAATCACCAGAAATTACTATCAAAAGTTATATGTCAATAAGTTAAGCACCTAGAAGAAATGGATGCATTCCTGAAAACCTATAAACTTCCAAGACTGAATCAGGAAGAAATTAACAACCTGAATAGACCAATATATAGTAATGAGATTGAAGCTGTGATCAAAAATCTCCCAAAAAATGAGACCAGGATCTGATGGATTCCCTGGGAAATTCTACCAAACATTCAAAGAACAAATAATATCTATTCTTCTGAAGCTGTTTCAAAGAATAGAAACAGAGGGGAACTTCCAGACTCTTTCTATGAAACCAAGATTATCCTGATCCCCATACCAGGCAAAGATCCCATCAAAAAGGAGAATTTCAGACCAATATCCCTGATAAATATGGATACCAAGATTCTTAATAAGATCCTAGCCAATAGGATCCAACAGAGCATTAAAAAGATTATCTACCATGACCAAGTCGGATTTATCCCTGGGTTGCCAGGGTAGTTCCACATTTGCAAATCAATCAATGTGATAGAACACATCAATAAGAGAAGAGAGAAGAACCACATGGTCCTCTGAATTGTTGCTGAAAAAGCATTTGACAAAATCCAGCATCTGTTCTGGATTTAAAAACCTCAAATTATAGGTATAGATGGAACATTCCTCAAACTCATAAAATCTATCCATGAAAAACCCACAGCAAACATCATTCTCAATGGGGAAAAGCAGACAGTCTTCCCTTTGAGATCAGGAACACGACAAGGATGCCTACTCTTACCACTCTTGTTCAACATAGTACTAGAAGTTCTAGCAACAGCAATCAGACATCAAAAGAAATAAAAAGTATTCAGTTGGCGAAGAAGTAGTCAAACTCTCTCTCTTCACAGATGACATGATACTTTATATAGAAAATCCAAAAGACTCCACTCCTAAACTACTACAACTCATGTAGCAATTCAATAATGTGGCAGGATACAAAATCAAAGCACAGAAATCAGTTGCTTTCTTATGTACTAACAATGAAAACATAGAAATCAGTTGCTTTCTTATGTATTAACAATGAAAACATAGAAAGGGAACTTAGAGAATCTATTTACTATAGGACAAAGAACTGTAAGCTACCTAGGAATAAACCTAACAAAAGAGGTAAAGGATCTGTACTCAAGGAACTACAGTGCACTTATGATATAAATTGAAGACAAAATGATGGAAAGCATTCCATGCTCATCTATCAGAAAATAAGCATTAAAATGTCCATACTGCTCAGAGCAATCTATACTTTCAATGCTATCCCAATCAAAATTCTACTGACATTTTTCAAAGTGCTGGAACAAACAATCCTAAAATTTATACGGAACCAGAGGAGTGCTCAAATTGCTAAAGAAATGTTGAAAAAGAAAAACAGAACTGGGCACATCATGTTGCCTGATTTCAAGCTTTACTACAAAGGTATGATCATCAAGGGAGTATGGTACTGGCACAAAAGCAGACACATAGACCAATGGAGCAGAGTAGAGAGTCCAGATATGGACCCTCAACTCTATCATCAAATAATTTTTGACAAAGCAGGAAAAAAATATACAGTGGAAAAAAGACATTCTCTTCAATAAGTGGTGCTGGGAAATTTGGACAGCTATGTGTAGAAGAATGAAACTCAACCATTCTCTTACACCATACACAAAGATAAACTTGAAATTGATAAAAGACCTCAATTTGAGGCAAGAACCTACCAAAATCCTAGAGAAGAATAAAAGCAGTAACCTCTTCAACATCAACCATAGCAACTTCTTTCAAGATACATCTCTAAAGGCAAAGGAAACAAAAGCAAAAATGAACTTTTGGGACTTCATCAAGATCCAAAGCTTCTGCACAGCAAAGGAAACAGTCAACAAACCAAAGAGGGAACCCATGGAATGTGGGAAGATATTTGCAAATGACACCAAGACAAAGGGGTAATATCCAAGATCTATAAAGAACTCCTCAAACTCAACACCCAAAAAATAGATAGTCATGTCAAGAAAAGGGCAGAAGAAATGAACAGACACTTGTCCAATGAAAACATAACAGACACATGAAAAAATGTTCATTACTAGCTATCAGGGAAATTCCAATCAAAACCACATTGAGATACTACCTTACACTGGTTAGAATGGCCAAAATCAATAGGATAGGAAACAAGTGCTGAAGAGGATGTGGAGAAAGGGGAACCCTCTTATATTGTTGGTAGGAACACAAATTCATGTAGCCACTTTTGGAAAACAGTGTGGAGATTCCTCAAAATATTAAATATTAGGTCTGTGAGCCTGCAACTGCACTACTCAGTATTTACCCCTAAAGATACAAAGATAGTGAAAAGAAGGCCCCATATATACCCCCGTGTTCATAGCAGCAATATCCACAATAGCCAAAATGTGGAAAGAGCTGAGATGCCCTTCAACAGACGAATGGATAAAGGAGATGTGGTCCACATATATAATGGAATATTATGCAGCCATCAGAAAAGATGAATGCCGAACTTTTGCATCAATATGGATGGGACTGTAGGAGATGGTGAATGAAATAAATCAGAGAAACTCAATTGTCATATGATCTCATTTACTTGTGGAGCATAAGAATAATATGGGGGATATTAGGAGAAGGAAAGGAAAGGTGAAGGGGGGGGACTTAGAGGGGGAGATGAAGCATGAGAGACTCTGGACTCTGAGAAACAAACTGAGGGTTTTGGAAGGGACGGTTTGGAAGAATACATGAGCCTTGTGATGGGTATAAAGGAGGGCCCATATTGCATGGAGCACTGGGTGTGGTACATAAACAATGAATCTTGGAACACTGAAAAAATTAAAATAAAATTAAGATGTTAAAAAAATAATAATAGAAAATAAAAAATAAATAAAGTAAAATAATTAAATTAAATTAAATTAAAAAACTTAAAAATACAAATGCTATAGACACAATAGTCCAAAATTTTGGGGATAACCAACCAACTTGGAGTAATTTTTCTAAGGTGTATTTTGTCTTCATTAGAATTGATCTTGCCATAATTTCCCCTTTAATTGACTTGTGAATAAAAATTGTACCCCTTTCAAGTTTAAGGTCTCCATTTCATGGACAATAGTGTTCGTGTATCCTATCTTCTGCCAATGTTCTCTGTTTACAATGATGCCAGTTTATACATTGATATTTAGGTTACATAAATAATGTAGCAGATCCAAAGATTTTATTTTGGAGAGATTAATTATTTTAAATTTCATCCTTTTAATTGCGTCTTTAGAAAAAAACTTAAAATTTAAAATTTTTTTTCTTCAGTAACTAAAGGATCTTTAAGAGCAAGACTTAACTTTGTTTTCATAAAAGACTTAAATCCTATCTGGTTGCTTTATTTGCAGTCATATTAAAGGTATTCTCCCTCTAAACTTCAAACTGGTGATTTGGCTCTGTATAATAAATAACTTTGTTCTGATGATTTAACTATATCTTCATAAACCTAACAGCATTTATGGCATAATTATGCATAAGCTGCATCTCAGAAAAAGTTAATGCATAATAGTATATTGCTAGAATCAGTGGAAAATTTGAGCTTTTATTTCCCTGTATACACAGTGAGCGGTTGGACTATTTAGTTGAAAATACATCAGTGGTGCTCAAAATTGAAGTATGTATAACTAATTACATGCATAAACAATATGCCAAAATTGTGGCATCTGATAATTTTATGTAATCCTAAATATCTGACATTAGATTTCTCTGCAGGGGTTATCATTTTGTACAATGGTACAATAATACTTGCAGAACTCAGCTGACAGAGGGCTGAGAGGGGATATGGATCTTCCTATCCTGTTTAGCTCTCAGGAACTCAGGATACTGTTTTTCCAATTCATGTTCATTTTTCTTCTAAATCTTTGTACAATGAACATCTGTATTTTTTTAATGTCCTTTCTTTCAAAATCCAGTTGGTATTGAGAGGATTGTGTGTAGTTCTTCTTTCCTATCATAATAATTCTTCCCTTTTTTAGAGTTATAGTTTTGTCCTTTGTCAATTTTTCCTCCTACTTCCAAAGCTCCCTTGGCAGCAACATGCTAGAGAGGAATTTTAGGTACTACTATGGAAAAAAAAGAAACTGAGATTTGTTGAGCAGCTACCAGCAATTGTTTGGGTGATCTCCCTGTCCTCAAGTCTTCAGACTAGGGAGAATCTGGCTCTGGCAAACGACAACCACAGTCTAACCCAGGGAGGTAGAAAACGTTTGCCCAAGTTTTCATACTTTCTTTGCTAGGGTTGAGTTGGGACAGGGAGAGAAATGTAAAAAGAAAGACACCAACTAAAATTGGAGGGGGAGACAAACCATGAGAGACTGTGGACTCTGAGAAACAGAGGGTTTTGGAGGGGAGGGAAGTGGGGAATTGAGTGAACCTGGTGGTGGGTATTATGCAGGGCACATATTGCATGGAGCACTGGGTGTGGTACATAAACAATGAATTTTGGAACACTTAAATAAAATAAAATAAAATGAAGAAAAAAAAAAAAAGAAAGCCACCATCCATTTTCATAAGAATATAAACAACCTGTTTCTCTGATAGAACAAAAGTTTTTTAATTGCAGATTCATTTCTTTAGCTGCCATATAAGTCAAATTCTATTTTTACTTTCAGAATGCAATTAGGAATTGTTCCCACATAAAAGTACACATGTGACATATTTTTAAATATACACATAGAATCCTATCACAGTGCTGCCCTCTATTACTCCCACTCACCCTGCCACACACACACACACACACACACACACACACCCAAGTGTGTTTAGTATTAGAATTTTCTGCACTGTGGGCTAGAGATATTTTTTGGAACGATACAAATTCCAATGTTTTCTGCTTACTGGACAGTCTACTCCCAGACAGTGTGGGAAGTGAATAGAATGTCAGGCAGTGTAAAAGCCATTTGCATCTGAGCTTTGTGGCCTCTATTCAGTGAGCCAGAAGAAATTGCATGAATTAGTGGAAAGAAATATAGAATTGCTTGTAAGAAAAGTAAATGAAAAATTATTGGACAAGATACAGTGGTAAGCAGCACAGGGACCCTGACACTATTTTAAAACAGATGCTTCTAGTGTAGGAAAGTAGGGCAGAACATTCAAATTTCTTTTGAGTTCTCCTATTTTCAAAACAATGAAAACAAGAATGTGGCTAAATATCTTCTACCCACATGATACCATAGAGACATGGCAACATGCATATATTTTCTAGTGTTCCTTTTGTTTAATAAATTCCCTTCTACTGCAAATTATTCATGATTTTGTACTCTTTTTTTTTTTTTTCTAAAGCATTCATAATATTTTTGTCTCTTTCAGACTCATTCAAGATCCAACTGGTCTGGAAGAATTCCTTCAACAATTCAAGTTGTCTTTGAACAGAATTTCCTTTTTCCTCCTTTCTGCTTAGCCAGTCTAGAACATTTTGAAACTTAAATATATAAAATCTTTTGCCAGAAACATTTTTTCCTTATCTCTATCTCTTCCAAATCCTTCAGCATTTAATTTTTTCCCCTTTATTTCACTTTCATTTTTGTATATACTAGTGATTTGTGATCTGTGTTCATATTTACCTCTACAACTAGATTGTAACATTCTTGGGGTATGGAATATCCTTAGGACCACAGTAAATCCCATTTCTGTATTCAAAGACTCTATTTCTATGCAAAGATGGTGCCTTGATGTAACATAGCTTCAGCACATGATGCAGAACAGATGAAGTCTTGATTAACTAAATATTTCTCTGGGCCTAACTCATGTTTCTAAGAATATCATAAATTGCAAGAGCATGAACTATGCACTTGACTTCCTCTGATACTTGGCAAATGGTAGATATTTAAAATAAATATAGACAAGTTAAATAAGACAAAGATAATCATGGTGGGTGATCTGTGTTGACCATATTACTAGCAACCTGCTATTATTACCAGCTAAATTGACTGGAGATATACTGCTTGTTAGAGCTAAAGTAGCTTTCATGCATTATCTCATTTAATTATTTCTCCTACCTTCTTATCCCCATTTAGAAGGAAGAAAATTGAAGCACAATAAGATAACTAATATTCCCAAGTTCACACTACTCAAAGCTGGTAAAGATAGTATTTCGCATCCAAGCTGTCTGACTCCAAATTAGGTCATTAACCATTAATACTCTAAGTAATTTATTGCTTATAGAACTCAATAATAAATATTTATATATTTTTATTAAGCTAAAATTTAAAAATAGTAAAATTCATTTTCTTTAGCGTATAATTCTAATGAGTTTTGACAAATGCATACAGGGATATAACCACCACAAAATAAAGATGTAGAATAGTTCTATCATTGGGGGAAAAAATTTCCCATGCTGATTTAAAGTCAATGTTTTTCCTACCCCCAAGCCCCTGGCAACTCTGGAACTGTATCCTTTCATTACAATTTTGTGTTTTTCAAAATGGAACTATATAAAATGTGGCCCTTTGAGTTTGGCTTCTTTCACTCAGAATATTTTTGAGATTCATCCATGTTATGGTTTATATTAGTAGAATGCTCCTTATTGTTGCTGATTTGGATTCCATTCTATAATTGTACCATAGTTTACCCATTCACCAGTTGTAGTATAGCTATTTGTAGGATTATTTCCATTTGTGGGTGACAAGTGTTATTCTGTATATTCTCTTCCAGAAGTTAGCAACTTCTATGTGAAAGAGCCAGGTAGCAAATATTTTAGGCTTTTTTGAGGGCCACAGGATCTCTGTTAGAAATACTCATCTCTACCATTGTGGTGTAAAAGCAGCCATAGACAATATATAAATGAATTTATCCTGGAAGCTATAGCTTGCTGGCCTCGGTTCTATTCTATTCCGTTTCTCTATTTCTATTTCTATGCTAATATAATGTTATCTTGATTAATGTAGCTTTAAGATAAGTCTTGAAATTAGGGAGAGTTAATAACTTAACTTTGTCTCAAAAGTTGTTTGATTATTTGCCTTTCCACAAACACTTTTGGAGTAGCTAGTTATTTTCTACAACAAATCTTGCTGATTTTGAATAGAATTGTGTTGAATTTGTAAATCAATTTAGAGACAGTTGACATCTCAACAAGTTAAGATTTTCCAAGTATGAACATAGTATCTCTTTCTCTCTCTCTCTTGCTCTTTATTGATTTCTTTCATTAATATTTTATTTTGCCAACATATACAGTTTTAACATATTTTGTTAGATTTATACTTGACTTTTATCTTTTGAGTCCTTTAAAAATCAATTTTAAATTGTTCATTGTTGGTATAAACAAATATGATTGAGATTTGCATATCCTCCAATATCCTGTGACCCTGTAAGCTCAAACATTATTTCTCATAGCTTGTTTATAGATACTTTAGAACGTTTTAAGGGGATTATTATATCAACTGTGAGTAGAGTTCTATTTCTTTGATTTATATTCATGTTGCTATTGTTATTGTTATTTTATTTTTATTATTGCACTGAAGTGCCTTCAATGTTAAAAGAGTGGTAAGAGTAGATAGCTGTGTTTCTCTCACTCTGAGGGGGAAAGAATTCAATCTTTTAATATTAAGTATGATTTTAGCTTTTTTAAAATAGATTCCTTTTCTCTAGCTGAGGAAGTATCCTGACTCTAACTCTGTTTTTTTTTTAGAGTTTTTATTATGCATATATATATATGCATATATGCTGAATTTTGTCAAAAATTCTTTCTGCAGGGGCACCTGGATGGCTCAGTCTTTAAGCATCTGCCTTCAGCTCAGGTCATGATCCCAGAGTCCTGGGATTGAGTCTCACATCAGGCTCCCTGCTCGCTGGAAGCCTGCTTCTCACATTCCCCGTGCTTCCGTCCCCTCTCTTGCTGTGTCTCTCAATGTCAAATAAATAAATAAAATCTTTAAAAAAAGAAAAAAAATCACTGAAGAATTAAGAAAAAGAAAAAAATTCTTTCTGCATCTATGAAATTTTCATGTGTTTTGTTATGCCAAAAAGGTGAATTACATTAAATTTTTAATATTGAATTGACTAGTTTCATTTTCTGGATAGACTCTATTTGGGATTATATATTATCCTAGGATTTTGTTGAAGATTTTTGCTCATTTTCTAAATCTCATCTTAGTTTCCTGTTCCTACTCAGATGGAAAGAAAGATTTTCTTTCCAAGACTCTCCTATAGTTATTTTGGGGCTGCATGATTAGTTCTGGCCACTTGGACAGAAGTGATATTTGTCATTTTGTAGTTGAAACATGAGTTCTCCTCTCTTTCAACCTCTGCAAAGTGATCCTCTTGCAATTTTAGATCCTCAAAATGGAAATACTGGACAACTGCTTGGAAAACTGCTTCCAAGTAAGTGCTTGGGATGCAACTTCCCTTAAGAGCCCACCTTATGGGTGATTGGTTAAGAAATTTTAGTTAATAAGTCACAGAGATTTGGGGGTTAATTTGTTAACATAATGAAAATTAGCCTATTACATTAAGTAACACCATAGGATTTCAATGGGTTACTATGTAAAAGGAATAAAATAAAATAATAAAGATGATTATTTCAGCTCAAGATCATGCATTGATTGTCCAAATTGTGACCAAACTCAAGTTAATATATTACTTAACTGTTGAAAAATATAGACACTAAAGAATCACTGCTTTTCAAGACCATCAAGAACAGAAAGGGATTATTGCTCAACATTTTAAACTGAAAATTTTTCAACAAAGATGACTCCTAGAGCAGTTGATCCATTTCAAAACGTCAGAAGAATACAGAATTAAGATTTCCAAAATGAGGATACTTTTAAGATTAAGTTTGACCCCTGTCAGAAGTAAAATTATCGCAAAGCATATCTAATTATCAGGCAAGTTCTGTTACACAAAACGAACTCTTTGAAAACAATTTACATATGAATCAGTTGCTGATCACACCTAACAGCTAGAAGGAACAACAGGCAACTGTACTCAGAGTTATCTTTCTGCCCTATATGATTTTTTTTAACTTAAACCAATCACGTTTAGCCATTGAATGGCATAACAAGTAGATGCACCAGTAAGCCTAACAAAGTACCCACAATTCTAAATCATAGTTCATTTTGCAGTAAGAAAATGAGTTAATGGTAGCCATCTTTTTATAATTAAGTGCATGAAATTAAAAAAAATAGAGTAAATTTTTAATTGTCAATTTGTCTAATGAGATATATTTCTTGCTGTGTTTAAAATATTTGAATGTCTTTAAAATAGTTGAATATTGAGTGAATGGGAATTATAAAGTTTTAAAAACTAGGATTTCACCTAACATATAAATTTTATACTTCCATATATTACCTTTATCAAAGTATCTTAACTTCCTGGAGAATAAATTCAGGGTGATCATATAGAACTTTTCTTAATAATCACAAAAAAATTGAAATTAAAGAATATTTTTGACAATTCTATCCATAATATTCCATCTTTCAGTGGATGAAGCCCCTTTGGATAAGCGCAGTTCTCAAATGGACTTGGAGGTTGCCCATGTAAAATATATTCCAATAGCAGTTCCATTTGGGCATGGAGAATACAGATATATACATATATATACATATATATACACACACACATATATTTATATATGTAATAACTTTTATATAACTATAAAAAACTTTAAAAATAAACATATAAATATATGTTTATTCACATAATATATGAAATGAATATATAATAAACTTAAAATAAAATTACTTTAAAATATATAAATAAATTTTATATAAATATATAAAAATTATATATATAGAGAGAGTAATAAACATTGCATGTATGTGTGTATGTGTGTATTTGCAGAACTATCTATTCAGTTTCTAAGGAAATCAATATCATAAACACTGTTCTTACCTATTTACCGTCTGGGAATACATAAGTAGATGTTGAATTTGTATTGCTTCAAGATTGTAAACCTCAATAGCAAGAAAGAGTTCAAGCCCAGTCCTCAAAAGGAGTGGGCCTGTGAATACCCAGCAGACATTTTCCAGATGTTTCCCCGTGCCTGTCTTTATCACCTTTATCCAGCCAATTACATTACTCTTCACTTTTTTTTCTTTTTTGGGGAGGCAGGGGGTTTGATACAACTAGAAGAGCTGTCATCCCAAGTGTAGATGTTTATAAATTTTCTTCAAACTGTTATTTTCATAAAACAAATACAGAATGTAAAATTATACAAAGTTTACTTGGTTGGTGAGAACTGTGATTGGAGGGGAGTATGACTAGTTTCCCCTCCCCTTCCAGCCAAGGAAAATTTCACAAAATCTTGGGTATCTGAGTTTTTTTGTGGATATAAAAAAGGAGCATGGATTTAAGCTCATTGTAAAATGCTTTTCTAGAGGTTTCTAAGATTAAAAGTGTACTTTCTGTGGTAGGGCAGGACAAATCACGTTAGACCTCTGCTAGGAGTTGTTTCCACTCTTTCCCTTCTTTTTCGTCCTCTTTCTTCCTACTTCTTCCTTTTCCATGTAATCCAAATTTGGATTCAATACAGCTATCACTTTCATATGAATTAAAGATGTGAGTAGAGGTAGGTTAATCCTATGGGATTCTGAAATGTTCCAGAAGAATTTGTTAACTCAAATAAATATTGACATTTTAGAAAGAGATATATTTAATAAATGGACTTTCTGATGCTTGCATTTATCACTCCATCTCACTGTTTACTGTCAGTCAGGAAAAAATACCTATATAGGCATTATTTAGCATTAGTATTAGTATTAGTATTAGTATTATTCAGTCAGCATTCCTATGGAAAGATTAATATAATTTATAAAACTTAGTAACACCACAAGGTAGCCACATTATTTTAAGGGTCCTATGGGTGTGGATTGACACAGAATGCTCTAAACCACAATGGATAATTAGTGATACTGACATTGCTGACACTGCCAAGGTCCTACTGTTAATGTGACTATTATACCTGCTACTACTAATACTACTACCACTACCATCACCACTAATGATAACTTAGCAGTGTACAACTTTTTATAATTTATTTTTCAGAAAGTTTCAATTCTTTATTTAATATCTAGTTGTTTTTAGGTGACACAATTAAAATCAAAGAAGGAGTGTTGGATAGTCATAAATTCAAATGTGCCTTTATATTTTCCAAGAGTGAGAGGAAATAATTTTTATGCTATACACCATTTGGTGGAATCCTACCTCAACCATGAATATTTGGTCTTTATTCAGGTTATGTTATGCAAATTGCAGGAACTCTGAGAAGTTGACACACATTTTACACAAACCCTGTAATTAGTTACATTGACTTGTCTTGGTATTAAAAATTCTAAAAGAAAGGCCAGCTTAGACCTAATGCAGTTAAACCAGTACATTCTAATACCCTGTCCCTTCCATCAGCAATTTTATCTCTCTGGGGCCACACTTCTTAAAAACTGATTTGCTGTCACTCCATTTAACCAAAATTAATATTCTTCCATTCAATGTCAAAGGTCTTTTTGAGTTTTTATATGCAGTCCTTTCAAGCAGACATCAATGATAACTTCCATGCTTCCCTCCACCTCTAAGACAGGACCCATTTCTTTCTAACTCAACTTAATTCTCACATTGTGTTCTTCCAATGTTGTAGCCTCAGTCTTTTTCATTCTTCCCTAGATCTTCTTTATGAAGATCAAGTTTCATGCTTTCAACTCCCTTTTATGCTTATGATGAAAAATTTATCTATATTATCATTCTTGAACTTTTATTTAAGTTTTCTTCCAATATTTTCAGTTCTTACAACACCACTAAATATTTAGTGAACATACACTGTGATGGTTACAGAAGAAACATAAAACATATGACTTGGCTTTGAGGAGCTTGCACTTGCATGGAGAATTGTAAAGACCAGATGCTTAATATGCTTACTTTAATAACCAACTTTATTCTCAAAAGAAACTTGTATAAAAAATAAATCTGTCATCTCTCCACATCCACTAACATCTCTATTCCTCATGCACTTTACTAAACTGACTTGGGAATTGTCTATTGACTATCTTCTCTTTGAACTCTCATAGAAAATCAATATATGATGTCCTGCTGATACTTCTTTATGCTAGGATTAAATATTTTATCCCTACTTCAGCTGCTGTCATCACACTTAGGTTCTTAACAGTGAATGAATTTCTCAAGTTTCTCATCCCCCTATTCCAAATCAGCTTGTTTCTGGCACTAAGTTAATCTTATTAAATATTCTTAAATGCCAGGAGTTCCTCCCTTACAACAGCATTATGCCTTACCATTTTGTTATATCACCTTCTCATATACAAAATCTATTTATTCATTATCACATTACTCACTACTGGTTTTATTTAAATCCTGTATTTTTCAAGAGGTTAATCAGCATTTAGTTTCTCCTGGAAGGTTTATCAGGTGGATTGTAGACTACAATGGTCTTTTTCTAATCCTGAATGAAGATGTAATTATATTGATCTATTTGTTTTCTAGTTGTTTTATATAAAGCTGTTTTATATGTCAATCTCTATTTTAAACTTCTTGAAGCTACACAGTGTCTGTTCACTGCTTATAAAATAGGTTATTCATATATTTCCAGATTATTTTATTTCTCCCTATTATTTTTAATTTTAAAATTGATAATTACACTTAAAATATTTAGTAACAATGTGATTTCTTTGCTATATTACTTTTGAAATAATTTTTAAATATTCAATCCCTAACTAATCATTTCATATAATTTACTAATTTACCATAAGTTCTTATTCACCTTGGCGACTTGACCTACTTCACTCTGATCTGGTTGCTATAAAATTCATTCCAAAAGCAGTGTCAATTTATGCAGGCAGCAAAACATTTTCAACAGTAAGGAAGCTCAGTTTAGATTGATGATGGGATTAATTTGTGAAAATCATCATTCGTATTCACATTATATTACAAAAACAGAAAACACACATCTGCTAAAATTGGCATTCTCATCTTAACTGACTCATGCAGATAGAGTGATAAACTAGTTTGCCATCAATTTGTGGCCTGGGTTGAAGTCAGATGGTCTTTCTATAGTTATAGTCTCCAGCACATGCATCTCATAGAATGTCAGCTCTATGTCCATGAACATTTCTGAGAATAAGATCATAATGTCAAAGAAAAGCTTGCCACCTCTCAAAATGCATTAACATAAAATAGAGTAAAAATTTGATGAATGGGGTATGTTAGATCAAACTTTGTCTTGTGATTTTTTTTTATAAATGTGTGAGTTAAGACAGGAGTCTTGTTTTTTCATCAGATGTATGTCATTGCTACAAAGAAAACATTTGTACCATTATAAGTAACATTGTTAATATACTGATTTATGATCATGCTATTATATCTAAATACAACTATAGAAAAATAAATATAAATATATATCTATATAAATATGGAGTTTCTCCTTATTATATTTTTTGTAATCTGTGTAATATTATTTAATGTAAGAAAATATTGTGAATATATTGAGTTTAGAGAACAGAGCCTTACAGTTAAGCTTGAAAATCTGTTGGTTTAAGCCATTTGGTTTCTCTTCAAAATTGAAGTAATTTACAAATAGAAGTCAAAGTGGGTCACCATTTTTAATTACATGGTGAAACAGTTACTCTGAAGTCTTTCTAGTAGACATTTGAGAAAGGATGATTTTAGCAAAAATAAAGTTCCATGGCATAGTTGATTAGGGTCTTAAACATGGTAGGACATTTTAAAAAATTGGAAAATTAAAAAAAATACTAGAAAATGAGAAATAATTGTGACATAATGTCATAAAACCTTAGCCTCTATCAATAGATACATTCTTAAAGCCCTCCAATGAGAAACTAGAATACAATGGGCTCTGGAACCAAACTGCTTGGTACGTATTTAGCTCTACTACATTCAACTTCTGTGGCCATGAGCAATCTATTTAATTCCTTTGTGAATCAGTTCCCTCCTCTACAAAATGGGAATAATAACCATACCATCTACACAAGCTTATTAAGGAAATTAAATAAAATCATATAAACCATGCTAAAAAGTTTCCAGAGTACAGTAAACATTCAAATATTTGGTATTATGACTATTACTGGTTGTAGAACTTTGAGTAGAATATTACAGAAATTCATTTTGCTTATATGGTGATCATTCAACTTTAACCTCATAAACCTGTGTTCTCGGGGGAAAATCCATCAGCAGATTTAGATATAGATAGCTATAGTTTCATAATCAAATTCCTTAATTATAATACAAGTAGAGGATATAACCTAAACTAACAGTTGACATGTATTAAGAAAACATTTTGTCATGTTTTTTTTTGGCTATTAGTTTTGCTCTGGAAAACTAGAGGAGCTAGAAAAGTACCATGTTTGATGCTCAGTAGAGGCAGAAATTTTCATAGCTGAAATCATATAATAGCTAATAGTAAATATGGAGGCATCACAATTCCAGACTTCAAGTTACATTGCAAAGTGGTATGATCAAGAGAGTAGGGTACAGGCAAAAGCAGGCACATAGATCAATAGAACAGAACAAAAGACCCAGCAATGAACCTGCAACTATATCGTCAACTAATCTTTAACAAAGCAGGAAAAAATATCCATTGGGAAAAAAACAATCTCTCCAACAAATGGTGTTCATAAAACTGGACAGCAACATGAGAAAGAATGAAACTGGACCACTTTTTTACACCATATATAAAAATAAACTCAAAATAGTTGGTAGACCTAAATGTAAGACAAGAAACTATCAAAATCATAGAAGAGAACACAGGCAGTAACCTCATTGACCTAGGCTGCAGCACTTTCTTCCTAGATGTGACTCCTGAGACAAGGGAAATCAAAGCAAAAATAAACTATTGAGACTTTATAAAGATAAAACCCTTTTGCACAGTGCAGGAGACAATCAACAAAACTAAAGGGAAACCTTCAGAATGGGAGAAGATATTTGCAAATAATACATTTGTTAAAAGGATAGTATTGAAAATATATAAAGAATTTATATAAATCTCAATACCCCCAAAACAAATAATCCAGTGAAAAATAAGCAGAAGACATAAAAAGATATTTTTCCAAAGAAGACACCCAGATTGCCAATAGACACATGAAAAGATTCTCAACATTACTCATCATCAGGGAAATACAAGTCAAAACCATAGTGAGGTATCAATTCACACCTGTCAGAATGGCTAAAATTAACAACACAGGAACCAACAGGTATTTGTCCAGGATGTGGAGAAAGGGAGAACTGTCTTACACTCTTGGTTGGAATGCAAACTGGGGCCGCCACTCTAGAAAACAGTATGAAATTTCCTCAAAAAGTTTACAATAGAACTACCCTATGATTCAGCAATTGCAGTACTGAGCATTTACCCAAAGAATAAAAAAATACTGATGCCTTAATGTTTATGGCATCATTATCAACAATAGCCAAATTATGGAAAGAGACCAAATGTGCATTGACTGATAAATGGATAAAGAGATTGTAGTATGCATGTATATGTATATATATATATATATATGTATATATATATATATATATATATATATATATGGAATATTATTCAGCCATGTAAATGAAAGCAATCTTGTCATTTGCAAGGATGTGAATGGAGCTGGAGTATTATGTGAAGGGAAATAATTCAGAGAAAGACCAATAACATATGATTTCACTCATACATGGAATTTAAGAAACAAAACAAACCGACATGGGGTGGAGGAGACAGAAAAAACAAAACAAAACAAGAAACAGACTCTTAAAACTTTAAGAAACAAACTGAGGGAAGATGGGTATGTGGATGGTTTAAACAGGTGATGGGAATTAAGTGGTTACTTGTAGTGAGCACCCAGGGTTGTTTGTAAGCGTTGAATCACTAAATTCTATACCTGAAACTCATATTACATTGTATGTTAACTAACTGGAATTTAAATAAAAATTTGGAAAAAGAAAAGGTTAAGAAGGATTAATGTTAATTTTTATTTAAATATTTTGTAAAAATTACTAGTGAAGCCATCTGGTCCAGGACTTTACTGATTCAATCTCTATATTTGCTATGGGTCTGTTTAGACTTCTATTTCTGCATGATTTAGCTTTGATTGACTGTTTGTTTCTAGGAATTTATCTATTTCTTCTAGGTTTTCCAATTTATTGGGATATAATTGTTCATAGCAGTGTTTTATGGTCTTTACTATTTCTATGACAACGATTGCAATATTTATTCTTTTATCTCAAATTTTTATCTGTGCCTTCTCTTTTATTCTTAGTCTAGCTGAGTCTTTGACAATTCTATGATTTTTTTTAAAATTCCTAGTTTCATTGACTTTTTCTATTAATTTTATTTCTATTTTGTTTATTTTTGCTTTAATCTTTATTTTCTTCCTCCTGCTAAATTTGGGCATGGTTTGTTCTTTTTCTTTTTTTAATTTTATGAGGTTTTATTTGATTTTTTTTTTCTTAAATAAGTTTTTCACTATGAATTTCCCTGCTAGTACTACTTTTGCTGCATTCTGCAAGTTATGGTATGTTGTATTTTTAATTTCGCTTGTCTCAGTTTATTTTCTCATTTCTTTTATATTTTCTCTTTGCTCTGTTGTTCAAGGATAGGTTACTGATTATCTTTTTTTTTTTTTTTTTTTTTTTTTTCTTTTTTTTCTCTTTTTCATGTTTAGTTTATTGTTTTTTTTTTTTTTTTTTTTTTTTCAGTATCTCTTTTCTTCCTCCTATTGATTTTTAGTTCATTCTACTATTTCTCTTTCTGGGGGAAGCTAAGATCTGGAGTTTTTCTTCTATTAAATCTATACTAGAGAGGAGGGAGTTATAGTGTTTGAGCCCAAAGTGCTATCTCCATTCTATTCCAGGCTGCTGAACTATGGTGGATCCATCTGAGCTCCAGGATTTGACAGGAAAAGGTCAGTTTTCTGGAAAGACCTGTTGGAAAAGTTGGCTCACTAGATCTGGAAACCTAAAAGATGGGAACCAGGTATGTTTTTATTTGTTTGTTTGTTTTCTGTATGACACAATGCTAGGATACAGGAATCCTGTAAAAGTGTATCCCAGTGTCTTTGAAAACAGAATCTGTTTTGTGAGTGGTTTCATGGTGACTTAGAGTGTGGGAATCTTTCATTTGGTTTCTCGGTTTTTCCTTTTCCTTTCAAAAAGGAAATTTGTCCATGAATGTTGCTTAATTGGTTTATTCATGGGAGGAGCAATGATCCAGGTCTTCCTATTTGACTGTCTTGCTGATGTCACTCCTAATATTCCTTTTAAAGTATTAAAATATTAAGAGTCAATTAAAAAAAAAAGATCATCCAACTTATGAGATCCTTTTCACTAATATGTTTATCACTGCTTAGTTAGAACCTTCTCTGTTTGTAATTACAATAGATCTCCACAGGTTCTCTAAGTGCAGCAAGCCTAATAGCAAGAATATCATGATAAATGCTATAGTATATTAGGTTAGTAATATGCATCTAACTATCTTTTACTTCAGACATACATGCAAATGTTTTATATTCTAGCATGCTGTTCCTGTTTATCACTCTCTCTATCAGGATTTAATTTTTCTCAGTTGATAGAAATGGTTTCTAATTCTAGCAGCATTAAAATTGTGAGATTTTTACTAGAAGCTCTCTCTGTTACATAATTCATGGTATATTGATAGCTAATGATTTCCAAAGCATGAAACCACCATGTTTGTTAGTAGTTAGGGGGCCCCACCTCCAAATCCTAAAATTAGCAACACCTATGTTACTAAAATGTTTCTTTGGAAGAAGGACAAAGTGAATCTGTTCAAGTTACTATGTATATGCATATATACACAGGGTTGGCAGGAAGATAAAAGTGTAAATGGGAAATCTCTAAAAGCTTTTATGAGTTATAGCGAAGGCTGGGCAACATTTTACCTTTTTAGGAATTAGATTTTTATATTCTTTGTGTGAAAACACTCGGCTCTGAATTGTTTTCATATCTTCCTAAGAAGCGTGTTCTCTGTTATCTCAGTTGAACTTTTAGTGACCATAGATTGGAAAGAATTAATGTTCTAACAGCTCTTATGAGATTGTTTTGAGATTATGAGATTGTTCTTTTATTTTCCCTTTTGGCCATAATCTTTAAGTAAGGTGACTTAAAATTAATTTGAAATGCATCAAAGACAGCAAACTGAAATACAGTCATACTTTCACATGGTCTGGGACATTTAAAGGGATAACATCTTGGTAACATAAGGAGCAATTGGAATACATAATTTAAATGGGGCAAAGAATTGAATGTAGGCAAAATATATGAGGCAACTCAGTGAACAAGGAATTTTGATGATTGTAACCAACAGTTGAAGTATAAAATAACTTCAGGATTAAAAATGAACAAATTCTGATTAGTATAAAACAGAAAGACAATGAAAGACAAATAACTTTCTTTGAAATAATTCCAGATAGTTTTAGTATAATTTTACCTAGCAAAAGGAACAGTGTCAGTGATTTCCAAGTTCTTTTTGAACTCTCCTATTTCATCACTCTGATTTTCTGTTTTCAAGGACACTACATATATTTTGAAGGACATGGCTATAAAATGCACTCTACATGTACACACTCAGTCCTTGTCTGACATGGCTCAGTTATGCTGTTGACAATGTCCCCATAGAACTGGCATGCTGCTTGATTTTTCTGTCTAGTACATAGTTGAGTAGATAGTTAAAAAAATACTGAGGTTGACAAAGCCAGAGAAAAAGTATAAGGGCAAGTGTAAATTTTATTAACTAAACAGTTAAACAGTTAACAGTTAACAGTTAAAAAACAGGTAACAGCTTTTTAACTAATTGTCTAATTCATAAGTTGTTGCCATTCTATAGTTTATTGTCTATTTTAAATATTTTAAAATTCATTTATTTTATTTAAAAGAATTTATGGATGTATGTATATGTATATAGTTTTTCCTGATGTTCATTTTGAAACCAATTTTTTTAAAAAAAACTGATTCAAGCATTATGATTTAAGAAAAATTAAAATGAAAATTGTTCAGAAAGACTGTCAGAGAGTACAAGTTTTTTCTAATTAAAAAAAATCTTGCTTAAAGCATTTACTCAGTAAAATGTAGATAAGTGAAAGTAGTTGTCTTTGTTTTTTTTAAAGCTTTCATCCAGCAATCTCATGACACTACACCCCTATACACAATAACTTAATTTAGTTAGTAAAATGCAAAAATTTAGTCAAAATAGGTATCTCCATCATCAACTTCTATAAAATGGGTATAATTTTACCCCTACCAATTTCATGAGACTATTAAAATACTAAATTAAATATCAAATCTAAAAGCTCGCTTGAAAAGTATTAAGAGCTTTAATGTGTAGGATAGCATGAATGTTAACTTTTCCACAAAAATACCTTTATGTAATAGTACTTCTAGAAAACATTCATGAAAAAAGAAAAAAAAAAAACCAAGATGGATTTTAGAATACAACTCCATTATTCAGTGTCCTAAAAGATAATTTTTAAGTCCTTTTCTCTTTCTGATCTTTGTTTCCTCATATATAAAAGTTAGATGATATTTGCTTACTAAGACTTCTGTAAACTTTAAAGGAGGAGGCAAGATAACAGAAAAATTGGGACCTCATTTCGTATGGTCCCTTGAATTAAGCTAGATAACAATCACCATTTGGAACATCCATGAATTCAGCCTGAGACGTAATTTAAAAATAAATAAATAAATAAATAAATAAATCTGGAACTCTACAAGTTGTAAAGCAACCACTTTTTCCAAGGTAGGAGGTGTGGAGAAAGGAATCTGAGGGGAGATATCGGAAGATAAATGGAGGGGGAAAAGAGCCTCCATAAGCTTGCTACAAGAAAGTGAGATCAGAACCATTAGAACTTCTCAAACTCAACACACACAAAACAGATAATCATATCAAAAAATGGGCAGAAGATATGAACAGACACTTCTCCAATCAAGACATACAAATGGCTATCAGACACATGAAAAAATGTTCATCATCACTAGCAATTAGGGAGATTCAAATTAAAACCACATTGAGATATCACCTTACACCAGTTAGAATGGCCAAAATTAGCAAGACAGGAAGCAATGTGTGTTGGAGAGGATGTGGAGAAAGGGGAACCCTCTTCCACTGTTGGTGGGAATGCAAGTTGGTGCAGCCCATTTGGAGAACAATGTGGAGATTCCTCAAGAAATTAAAAATAGAGGGATGCCTGGGTGGCTCAGTTGGTTGGACGACTGCCTTCGGCTCAGGTCATGATCCTGGAGTCCCGGGATCGAGTCCCACATCAGGCTTCCAGCTCCACGGGGAGTCTGCTTCTCTCTCTGACCTTCTCCTTGTTCATGGTCTCTCTCACTATCTCTCTCTCAAATAAATAAATAAAAAATCTTAAAAAAAAAAAGAAATTAAAAATAGAGCTTCCCTATGACCCTGCAATTGCACTATTGCACAATTGCACCCCAAAGATACAGATGTAATGAAAAGAAGGGCCATCTGTACCCCAATGTTTATAGGAGCAAGGGCCACGGTCACCAAACTGTGGAAAAAACCAAGATGCCCTTCAATGGACAAATGAAGAAGGAATATGTGGTCCATGTACATAGGGAGTATTATAATACTCCAAAGGGAGTATTATGCCTCCATCAGAAAGGGTGAAACACCCAACTTGTATAGCAACATGGACGGGACTGGAAGAGATAATGTTGAGTGAAATAAATCAAGCAGAGAGAGTCAATTATCATATGGTTTCACTTATTTGTAGAGCATAATGAATAGCATGGAGGACATGGGGAGTTAGAGAGGAGAAGGGAGTTGGGGGAAAATGGAAGGGGAGGTGAACCATGAGAGACTATGGACTCTGAAAAACAATCTGAGGGGTTTGAAGGGGCGGGGAATGGGAGGTTGGGGGAGCCAGGTGGTGGGTATTAAGGAGGGCACGAATTGCATGGAGCACTGGGTGTGGTGCAAAAACAATAAATACTGTTATGCAGAAAAGAAATTAAAAGAAAGAAAGAAAGAAAGAAAAAGAAAGAAAGAAAGAAAGAAAGAAAGAAAGAAAGAAAGAAAGAAATAAATCTGCTCCAGTGAGAGACATCTCTGCCTGAAAGGGGCTCAGGGGATGAAATAGGCAGAAATCTAGATGGGTCAATGTGGTCTCAGGATCCCAGGAATCACAAAACTGATGGTGGTGCCTGCACTGGTAGAATTCCTAAGCAGTGGAGTAGGAAACTTGTTATGATCAGTGAGCCCAGGAGGGGGAACTCAGCTCAGTCAACCATAAACTTTGAGCCAGACCAATCGGCTGACCACTCTTGGTCTAGGCACCATGCAACTAACTGTAACACAGGGACTGCTCATCATCCCTGGGAGGAGCAGAGGGAATCCATGCTTTGTTTCCCAACTGCTCTCTATGCCAGGATCTTACAAAGAGCTTGGACTTCCTGCTAAGGCGATTGCTGTGGGCACACACTGCAGAATTCTGTGGAGTTTGGCATACACAGAAGTGAAGACCATTACTCCCAGAGGGTTTACTAAAGAGGGAGGACTTTTGGCCACAGCCATTTTTATTTGGATCTTCTAAAAAGGCATAGAAAGCTTTCAGGAAACAAAACCACACAGAGGACCAGCTTACAGAGATCCTAGCCACCTGGAAAGGGGTGGTGCAACTCTGCCCAGGCAAAGACACCTAAGAAGAAGCACAGCAGGCCTCTCCTCCAGAAGGTTAACTGGAAGAACAGATGCACAACAAGATTATGGATACCACAAGACTGTAAAACTCCAGTGTTAAGAGAAAAATAGTATAAAGAATTCACTGTTTTTTCTCATGATTCAATTGTCTTTACGTTTAAAATTTTCCATTTCTTTTTTTCTCTTATTAACTAGTTTCTTATTTTATCAAATCTTTGTTTTTAAGTCTTTTTTAGATTTTATTTTTTACATCTACATTTTATAGATAAATGCTTCATTTTTGATCTCCTTTCATTCAATATATTTTATTTTTTGTATACATGTAAGTTTTGTTTTCATTGCCATTTTAGTGTCTTTTAACACACAGGACAAAATACAATCAGGGTCAAGTGGATCACCCTGTTTTTCCCACCCTGTGAGATTATACTCTCTCCCCTTTCCCCTCCCTTTCTGTTTTTGTTTTTGTTGTTCACTTTTCTGTTTTAGTTTCTGAACTTTCTGATTTTTCTACTGTGTATTTTGCTTTGATCATGTTTGATATTTTTGATTCTGCTCACTCACTCATCCATTCTTCTCTAGAAAATAATTAAAAGGAGGAATTCACAAAGAAAGAAAGAACCAGAGGTAATGTTCTCTGCCACAGATCTAATCAATATGGATATAAGTAAGATGCCAGAAAGGGAATTCAGGATAACAATTATAAAGTTAATAGCTGGGCTTCAAAAAAGCATAAAAGACACTAGAAAATCTCTTAGTGATGTAAAAGGATCTAATTAGGTTGAAATTTAAAATGCTATAACTGAGATGCAGTCTAAATTGGATCCTCTGAAGCATAAAAGAAGACAGGCTGATGGAAAGAAAGGAAATGAAGGAAAAGAGAGAAAAACAACTAATTGCCCATGAAGAGAGGCCTTGAGAAATTAGTGATGCCATAAAATGTACAAATAGAATTATTGGTGTGCCTGATGTGAAGAGAGAAACAGGGCAAGAAGGTATATTTGATCAAATCATAGTTGAGAACTTTCCTAATCTAGGGAAGGAAACAAGCATTCATGTCCAAGAGGTAGAGAGGACTCCTCCCTAAATCAATGAAAATAGGTGAATACACTGACCTATAATAATAAAGTTTGCAAATTTCAGAGACAAAGAGAAAAGCCTGAAATAAATTTGACACAAGAAGCTCCTAACCTATTTAGAGAGGAATATCAGACTAACATAAGACCTATCCACAGAGACCTGGCAGTCCAGAAAGGGCTGGCATAATATCTTCAGGATACTAAATGAGAAGAACATGCAGCCAAGAGTACTTTATCACGGCTTTCATTCAGAATAGGAGCTAAAGAGCTTCCAGGACAGACAGAAACTGAAAGAATATGTCCAGCCCTGCAAGAAATATTAAGGAGATCTGTAACAGAAGAGAGAACCCAAGAGTAGCATAGACCAGGAAGAAACAGAGACAATCCAAAGAAACAGGGATTTTACAGATAATAAAACAACACTCAAGTTTCATAGTTACCCTGGATGTAAATGGGCTAAATGCTCCAATCAAAAGACACAGTGTAGGGGCACCTGGGTGGCTCAGTGGGTTAAAGCCTCTGCCTTCGGCTCGGGTCATGATCCCAGGGTCCGGGGATCCAGCCCCGCATCAGGCTCGCTGCTCAGCAGGGAGCCTGCTTCCTTTCCTCTCTCTCTGCCTCTCTGCCTACCTGTGATTTCTGTCTGTCAAAATAAATAAAATCTTTAAAAAAAAAAGACATAGGGTATCAGATCATATACAAAAGCAAGACCCATCCATATGCTGTCTATAAGAGACCCACTTAGGGCTTAAAGTCACCTGCAGATTGAAATTGAGGGGGTGGAGAACCACTTACCATGCTAATGGAATTCTGAAGAAAGCTGGAATAGCAATCCTCATATCAGACAGGTGAGATTTTAATCAAAGTAAGAGATTAAGAGGGATGCTATATCATGCTTAAAGGTTCTACCCAACAAGATGATCCAGCAATTGTAAATATCTATGTCCCCATCATAGGAGTAACCAATGATATAAATAATAACCAAAGTAAAGAAACACACTGATAATAATACATTAAATGTAGGGGATTTCAACACCCCATTTACAGAAATGCACAGATCTAAGAAGATGAAAGAAGGAATCAAGGGCTTTGAATGACACACTGGACAAGATGGACTTTGGATATATATATATATATATATATATATATATATATATATATATATTCCATTCAAAACAACAGAATACTCATTCTTCTCGAGTGGACATGGAACTTTTTCCAGAATATATAACATACTGGGTCATAAATCAGGTCTCAACCAATACCAAGAGATTGGGATTACTTCCTGCATATTTCCAGACCACAGTGCTTTGAAACTTGAACTCAATAACAAGAAGAAAATTGTAAGGAACTCAAATAATTGGAGGTTAAAGAGACTCCTACTAAAGAATGAGTGAGTTAACCAGAAAATTAAAGAAGAATTTAAGAAATTCATAGAAGCAAACACATTTATTCAAAACATTTGGGATACAACAAAAGAAGTCCTTAGAAGTAATTGCAATACAAGCCTCTCTTAAAAAAAAAAAAAAATAGAAAAGTCTCAATATACAACCTAATATTACACCTAAAGGAGCTGGGGGAAAAATAAAAAAAGAGAGAGAAAGAGAGAAAGAAAGAACGAAAGAAAGAAAGAAAGAAAGAAAGAGGGAAAGATAACAAATAAGGCCTAAACCCAGCAGAAAAAGAAAAATAACAAGGATTAGAGCAGAAATCAAGGAAATAGGAACCAGAAAAACCATAGAACCAATAAACAAAACTAGAAGCTAGTTTTTTGACCGAATTAATAATATCAATAAATCTCTGGCCAGAATTGTCAAAAAGAAAAGGCAAAAGACCCAAATAAATAAAACCATGAATGAAAGAGGAGAGATCACAGACAGCACTGAAGAAATACACACACACACACACACAAAATTAAGACCATATTATGAACAACTATATGAAAAAAAATATTAGGCAACTAGAAGAAATTGATGCATTCCTAGAAAATTATAAACTACCAAAAGTGAAACAGGAAGAAATAGAAAATCTGAACAGACCAAACCCAGTAAAGAAATTGAAGCAGTAATCAAAAACTTCTTAAAAACAAAAGTCCAGGGCTAGACGGTTTCCCAGGGGAATTCTACCAAACATACAAAGAAAGAACACCTGTGCTACTGAAGCTGTTTCAAAACAAAGAAATGGAAGGAAAACTTCCAAACACATTCTGTGATGCCCGTATTACCTGGATCCCCAAACCAGAGAAAGACCCCACCAAAAGGAGAATTACAAGCCAATATTCCTGATGAACATGGATGCCAAAATACTCACCAAGATAGTAGCCAATAGAATGCAACAGGAAATTAAAATGATTATTCATCATGACCAAGTGGAATTTATTCCTGGGATGAAAATGTGGTTCAACTTTTGAAAATTAATCAATAAAAGAAAAGAACCATATGATTCTCTGAACTGATGTAAAAAAAAAAAAAGACAAAATTTAGAGTCCTTTCTTGGTTAAAATTCTTTGAAGTATAAATAGTAAACACACCTTACCATTTAAAAGCCATCTATGAAAAGCCCAAAGTGAATATTACTCTCAGTGGGGAGAAACTGAGAGCTTTGCTTCTAAGGTCTGGAACACAAGAGGGATCTTGTATAATAATATCTTTGTGTATGGTATAAATTAATGTTCCAGTTTAATTCTCCTACAGGTGGCTGTCCTATTTTTCCATAACCATATATTGAAGAGACTGCCTTTTCTCCATTGGATATTCTTTCTTGCTTTGTCAAAATTAGTTGACATGAGTGTTCAGTATCTATTTCTGGGTTCTCAATTCTGTTCCATTGATCTATGTGTCTGTTTTTCTGCCAATACCATGTTGTTTTGATAATCACGGCTTTACAATATAGCTTGAAGCCAGGCATTGTGATGCCACCAGCTTTGGTTCTTTTTCAACATTACGTTGAGGTATGTTTCCTCTCTAAGCCCACTACCTTGAGAGTTTTTATGATGAATGGATGTTGAATCTTGTAAATCTTTTTCTCTATGTACTGAGAAAATAATATGATTTTTATCCTTCATTTTATTAATGTGGCATATCACATTGATTGATTTGCATATATTGACCTTCCTTATATCCTTGGAATAAATCCCACTTATTTGTGATGAATGATTCTTTTAATGTATTTTTTAATTCAGTTTGTTAATATTTTCTTGATGATATTTTCATCTATGTTCATCAGGGATATTGGTCTGTAATTTTCTTTTTCTTGTTTTTCCCTTTCTTTCTTTCTTTCTTTCTTTCTTTCTTTCTTTCTTTCTTTCTTCCTCTTTTCTTTTCTTTTCTTTTCTTTTGTTGTTGTTGTTGTTCTTCTTCTTCTTCTTCTTCTTCTTCTTCTTCTTCTTCTTCTTCTTCTCCTTCTTCTTGTTAGTTCATTTGTTTGGTTTTGGTAGCAGGGTAATGCTAGCTTCATATGATGAATTTGGAAGCATTTGTTACTTTTCTGTTTTTTTTTTTTTTTTAATAGTTTGAGAAGGATTGGTTACCCTTTAAATGTTTGCTTAGAATTCACCTTTGAAGCCATCTGGTCCTTCGCTTTTTTTGTTGGGGATTTTTGATCACTGTTTCAATCTTATTACTAGTAATTGGTAAGAACTAAAACTATAAAACTCCTAAAAGAAAAACACAAGCAGTAATTTCCTAGAAATCAACCTTATTAATAATTTTTGGAGGTCTCTCCATACAAAAGAAATAAAAGCAAAAATAAACAATTGGGATGATATTAAACTAAAAACACAGTATGCCACAGAATGGCACAGTAAAGGAAACTATAAGTAATATGAATAGGTAATCTACTGAATGGGAGAAGACATTTATAAATGAGGTATTTGATAAGATGTTAACATCCAAATATAAAAAGAAATCATGCAACTCAACACACACACACACATACACACACACACACACACACACACACACACATCTGATTAAAAAATGGACAGAGGACCTGAATAGATTTTTTTTCTTTTTTTTAATTAATTTTTTATTTCCAGCATAACAGTATTCATTATTTTTGCACCACACCCAGTGCTCCATGCAATCCATGCCCTCTATAATACCAACTGGTACCCCGGCCACCTACTCCCCGCCCCTTCAAAACCCTCAGATTGTTTTTCAGAGTCCATAGTCTCTCATGGTTCACCTCCCCTTCCAAGTTCCCCCAACTCCCTTCTCCTCTCTAACTCCCCTTCTCCCCCATGCTATTTGTTATGCTCCAAAAATAAGTGAAACCATATGATAATTGACTCTATCTGCTTGACTTACTTCACTCAGCATAATCTCTTGCAGTCCCGTCCATGTTGCTACAAAAGTTGGGGATTCATCCTTTCTGATGGAGGCATAATACTCCATAGTGTATATGGACCACATCTTCTTTCTTCATTTGTCCATTGAAGGGCATCTTTGTTCTTTCCACAGTTTGGCGACCGTGGCCATTGCTGCTATAAATATTGGGGTACAGATGGCCCTTCTTTTCACGACATCTGTATCTTGGGTAAATACCCAGGAGTGCAATTGCAGGGTCATAGGAAAGTTCTCTTTTTAATTTCTTGAGGAATCTCCACACTGTTCTCCAAAGAGGCTGCACCAACTTGCATTTCCACCAACAGTGGAAGAGGGTTCCCCTTTCTCCACATCCTCTCCAGTACATGTTGTTTCCTGTCTTGCCATTTTTGGGCATTCTAACTGGTGTAAGGTGATATCTCAATGTGGTTTTAATTTGAATCTCCCTGAGGGCTAGTGATGATGAACATTTTTCATGTGTCTGATAGCCATTTGTATGTCTTCACTGGAGAAGTGTCTGTCCATATGTTTTGCCCATTTTTGATATGATTGTCTGTTCTGTGTGTGTTGAGTTGGAGGAGTTCAATTTAGATCCTGGATATCAACCTTTGTCTGTACTGTCATTTGCAAATATCTTCTCCCATTCCGTGGGTTGCCTCTGTTTTCTTGACTGTTTCCTTGGCTGTGCAGAAGCTTTTGATTTTGATGAAGTCCCAAAAGTTCATCTCCGCTTTTGTTTCCTTTGCCTTTGGAGACATATCTTGAAAGAAATTGCTGTGGCTGATATTGAAGAGATTACTGCCTATGTTCTCCTCTAGGATTCTGATGATTCCTCTCTCACATTGAGGTCTTTTATCCATTTTGAGTTTATCTTTGTGTACGGTGTAAGAGAATGGTCGACTTTCATTCTTCTAAATATAGCTGCCCAGTTTTCCCAGCACCATTTATTGAAGAGACTGTCTTTTTTCCACTGTATATTTTTTCCTGTTTTGTTGAAGATTATTTGACCATAGAGTTGAGGGTCCATATCTGGGCTCTCTACTCTGTTCCACGGGTCTATGTGTCTGTTTTTATGCCAGTACCATGCTGTCTTGGTGATCACAGCTTTGTAGTAAAGCTTGAAATCAA